>NC_088302.1:21762286-21922493 GCF_032854445.1 Liolophura sinensis
ACTATGTTGTAAGATATAGGTTTCATCCAAAGATTTTGACTGAGTCACATGAAGCGCCTGTATTGTCTTTCTTCGCACTCACCATAAGTGGTCAGCCAGGTGTCAGTATTCTGCGATCTGCGTGAAGGAAGTGCGTCATGTCTGGTGTCTCCAGCTTGTACTGTATGCTGATAATATCATAATATGACAGCATTGAAGTTGGTCTTCTGCAAGACAACACTCTGACTGTATGATCAAAACGCTGCATATATTGCAATTGATTAACATATAGCTATTGATGTAAAGAATAAGGTAGAGTATGTGGAAAGGTCTGTCAGCAACCTGCAGATGATGGTGGGTTTACCCCCGGCTCTGCCCGGTTTCCTGCCAGCATAATATATATATACATAATTGTATAAGTGAAATATTTTTGAGTACGGCGTAAAACACGAATCAAATAAATAAATAAGGATAGAAGTATGAACGAATGAATAATTTATGGCCTTAGAAAAATGAACGTGCTTGTACAGATACACGTATAAATGTACGCACATATTATTGTAGGTTTTTATACGAGAGTTGATCTCCAACTCCAGTGATGCCCTAGAGAAGTTACGTTACCTACAGCTGACAGGGTCAGAGGTCACAGAAGCAGACACTCCCCTGGAAATCCACATCGCCACAAATGAGGAGAAGAAAACTTTCACAGTTCAGGTAATACAGGACTTTGGCGTGTCAATCACTGCATTCTTTTCATGAGTTTGTGTATAAAATGTGATGACAATTACTGCACTTTGAGTATTTCTAGACCAGCGACATTTAATATCTTTTAAAATTACTGCATATTTTTTGCCTAATTCTGTTTAAGCCATGGTGCTATAGTGGGCATGTAATTTGCTACTATTTAAGCATTTACATGAACAGTTTGGAATAAATCCCTGACTGAGGTAACTTGACAAGAGGCCGTATTTCACGGGTTACGTGTAACCATTTGCCATCTATCACGCTGTCCTCACTCTGGTTTTCTCTTTATGCGGTAGTCTGTCATATTGCTGGTTTAATTTTGTGCTCTGTTCGTGGGAAGGTCTGCCAGTAACCTGCAGATGTTTCTGGGTTTCCCCCGGGTTCTGTTTGGTTTCCTCTCATCATAATGCTCGTCACGGTCGTATAAGTGAAATATTCTTCAATACAACATAAAAGACCAATCCTATAAATAATTTTGTGCCTAATGGAATGCACTGGTTTCCATCACACTGAAAATGGAAACTTGCTACATTGGTTCTTGTTAGTTTGAAATATACCGTTTTGCCACCTTCTTCAGGACACAGGTGTGGGCATGACTAAGGAGGAACTGATTGAGAACCTGGGTACAATCGCACGATCAGGATCAAAGGTTTGTAACCCAGACCTCAACCATTAAAGGCAAAAGAGAACACTAAAATGAAGCATATATCAAATGAAAGAGCATGAAACAGTGCAGAGGAAAATAGTTTCGTTTCACAAAGTGCATTGAGCACTACATTCACCTGATCACCATAGCCATATACTACCTACAATACTGGTTGCCATGGAAGCCAGGTAACTACCATAACTATATACTACCTACCGTACTGGTTGCCATGGAAGACAGGTTACTACCATAGCTATATACTACCTACAATACTGGTTGCCATGGAAGCCAGGTAACTACCATAACTATACACTACCTACCGTACTGGTTGCCATGGAAGACCGGTAACTACCATAGCTATATACTACCTACAGTATAAGACAGGTAACTATAGCTGTATACTACCTACAGTACTGGTTGCCATGGAAGCCAGGTAACTATCATAGCTATATACTACCTACAATACTGGATGCCATGGAAACCAGGTAACTACCATAGCTATATACTACCTACAATACTGGTTGCCATGGAAGACGGGTAACTACCATAGCTATATACTACCTACAATACTGGTTGCCATGGAAGACAGGTACATGTAGCTTATGTGAGCTTTGTGAAACAGCCCCGGTTCTTCGGTGGTTTGTGGTCACCCAGAAGGTATCAGCAAGGAAATTGTAACTTCCTCGCTTGATGTTCAGCATGAAGGGGATAGTGCAACAACAAGTTGGCCCATATCAGTATAATGGCTCGGGCGGGGCGGCTTCCTTGCCTTCAGTAAGTCGTCTCACTGAAGCAGCACTAGATAAAAGAGTGGTGGAAATCCGTCCTGCAACAAGGCAGCATATTACGTGCACTGTAAGGATTCCTTCGTGGTCATATGACTGAAAAATTGTTGAGTACGACATTAATCCCCAAGCACTCACTCACTCACTCATATCATGTATAGCTTGCTAAGTTAGAAGTTGCTGTGTAACAGTGAGAATATCTGTGTGAGGTTTGCAGGTCTTGCACCTTACCTGTGAAACTTATCATGCTCTGTCTAAACAGACAGACAACAATCAAATTTCTATTGAAAATGGTAATAGAACTGAATGATGCAATAAACCTTGATTGATTTTTACTGCAACACTCCATTAAGCTTGGCTATAAAGGTTGTGGTTAAATTGACACATGGGAGGCAACTCTAGTAGATAAGGGTACTTATTGAGAGTTACCTCCCTTATTCCTCACTTCTGTGTCCGCATGCAAACCTACATGAGAGGTAAAGCAAATACATTTTAGCATTGAAATGAGAATTCTTTGTCTTAGAATTAGCATATGTAATAGTTATTAGGAAGTCTTGTACTGAAGAAACTCATTATATCTTTTGATTCAATTACTTGAATCAGAAATGAGTACTGCAGAAATTCTGGTTAAAAATTTAAAAAATTAAAGAATACAACAACTTGTGGTTCTTGAAATCAGTGAGATGAGGGGAATTTTGACTGGCAAAATACTGTGCATGTTCCTAAACAGTTAAAAAATGATGGTTTTGAAATATGTTAAAAATGAACAGATAGTCATGTGATACCAGGATTGTATACTTACATATTGTGCACTATTGTTTTATCTGCTGAGAAACTTGCCTTCCTTGTTGCCATGACTACAGGCTTTTGTGGAACAGCTGACTGAGAAGTCTGACATAGGCAGTAATCTGATTGGTCAGTTTGGAGTGGGGGTTTTACTCTAGCTTCATGGTTGGTCAGAAGGTAGAAGTGTTCACACGTTCTCACAAGCCAGATGCCACAGGATTCAAGTGGACCTCTGATGGGTGAGTAGCAACATAACTCCTACAAAACAAAAATAAATAAAAGGAAGAAGAACAACAATTTCACCCCACTGGAGCTGTCTGTTATTATTACTGTTATGAATCATCGTTCCAGTTCACAGGTTTGGATGACTCATCTACATGTGGGCGGGTTTTGAATTTTAAAATCTTTAGCGCTCAAACAAATGTTGGTCAAAATGTGTGTCAAATGAATGCACATCATGTCATTAATGTGAAACACTAATGTCAAATGGTTTGGTGAAGGAGAGACCTCTGTTGGCTGAGTGATGCAAGGTGTTCTCTGTAACACAGGCTGTTGACTGTTATTAAGGTTACACTGTGTAACCCATCACCCACTTAGTCGGGTATGACCTTCTGTCTGGATGTTAGTCAGATACACGTACCTAGTGAAATACGGTGGTTAGATCCATCACAGGGCCATACCTAAAACAAAAAATGATCTGTGGTTCTGGTCCCAAAGTTTAAAGTTGTGATCGTTCATTACAAAATTGCAAATCAGAATGATGCTCACAAAAAACAAAAAGAAATTTGTATGAACACTAAACTTATTATTGGTATACCACCATATTTTTGTTAAAATTACTTGCTAGTTTTAACACAACTTGATTAGTTTTGACACCCATTAGTTTGGGCACCCAAACATTTTCCCTAAACCCTTATAGTGAAAATAAATAGAATTACTTTCAGTGTATACCTCTTGAGGCACACCAAATTGAGGGGTGAAATTTTGGTATATATCCAAGGTTGAGACCATGGTTGTTTTTCTGTGTTACAGTACAGGGAAGTACGAGGTCTCAGAGGCTGAGGGTGTACAGCGGGGAACTAAGATTGTGATACACCTTAAGGGGGACTGTTATGACTACGCCAAGGAAGAACTCGTCAAAGGTAGACTTCTAGTATTAATTCTGCAGCCCAGGAATCATGCAGTTGTCTTAAGCTTAGACTAGACATGTGGTATTATTCTAGAGTTTAGATTTAACTCTTAAATGTTGAATTTAAATGCTGATTTTCCATTTGATCACTAAAGTTAAAAACAACTCTTAGTACTGAAATAAAAATTCCTAAGGTAAGTTACAGTTTTCAGTAGAGCGGTCACTGATTTCAAGGTAAAACCAAGTCTGACTGAAGTACATGGCCGATTTATGCTCCTGGGGCCTGGCAAAAAGTTTTCAGTTCTATCCAAAACAAACAAAATTCTGATATATTTTAATTAAGTGCAAACTTGCATTGCAGAAATTTATAGTGTATTAACAACCTCAGTGTCTCTGTGACAGTATTATCCAATCAGTGCTCCTTCACGCTTCAGTGCGGTTCCAAATCTTGGACCCAGATTCCCCAATTGTGCTTGGGTAACCTTAACTTTAGTGCAGATACTGGCACTATAGATCAAATTGAAGGGTTGCCCTGATGTTTTAACCTTTTTGCTGTCACACGCACTGTCATGATACTGAGACTGTCAGTTGTTGTAAAATTAGAGCCTTTACTTTAAATTTTTAGACACTGTAAAGTATCAGTTGTGCTGAAATAAACTTGAAACATCACAGAACAGTTATCCATGAAATATTTAGAAGAATGGCTGAATTTAGGACATTTACTTTCAGTAGAAAATAATTGAACAGTTGAAAATCTTGATTTCACCATTGCTGTCAAACAGTCAATCTTGATGATTATGACACATGAGAGTATGTCTCTAAAGATGAACCAATCAGAGTGGAGTTCTCTCTTTTATCAACCAATCAAATCTCCCATCTGTTTGATTCAGTGAGTCTAAAAGCAGCTGTCATTTATTTCGGAAAATTGTGGTCCTATGGGGTATGATTGCCATGAGTTTCCCATATATATATATATATATATATATATATATATATATATATATAGATATAAAGGGTAATAGAACAATTTGCTCCAACTATGTTACAAACTGAAATTGTGGTGTGCAAATGATGTTATAATTTTGACTGTTTTCCTTACACAGGTATCGTACAAAAGTACAGTAATTTTGTGGGTGTTCCAATCTACCTGAATGGAAAGCGTGCCAATATTTTACAGGTAAGTTTACTTCCCAATATTGTCAATCAAGTAAGGTTTTAAGTTTAGCAGGCTAAAACATTTGTGCAATTGGCAGAAAGACGCAGTTTTGAAAGAAGTTGAAGCTTTCAATATAGAAGTGCTACTTTTGTTTTATTGTTTATGTGAGTTGTCACTACCAACATAGTTTGTTCTTTTACCACTGTGTCTCCTTTTGGCGGGCCAGTTTTAGGGTCATGATATGTGTGATGCTGCCTCACTGGAAAGCCATGCCAAAAACATCAGACTGGACACCATTCACACTATAGCGACTCCAGGATGACTTGTACATGCACATGTATGTGTCCTAGCCAATCATGCATCAAAAAAGTGGACTGTCCAGGTCTGGTTCCTCTATAGGTTTAACCCGGATCTCCTGAAAATGTGGATGGTCTGTTGGTATCAGAGACGAGAAATGTAAGCTGTAAACTGCAGTTTAGTGGAGTGTGGTGGGGGAGGGGGAGACGGTAGTGGTTAAGATGCTTGTCTTTTAGGTTCAGTTTTAGTACTGTCAGTGGACAGGGAGTTGGTAGATACCCTCCATTCTCACTGTTCATGTATACATCTAACTCATTAGCGAATCAGGGGCCTCCGTGGCTCTGTCGGTTAGCGCGCTAGCGCAGTGTAATGACCCAGGAGTCTCTCACCAATGCGGTCGCTGTGAGTTCAAGTCCAGCTCACACTGGCTTCCTCTACGGCCGTAAGTGGGAAGATCTGTCAGCAACCTGCGAATGGTCGTGGGTTTCCCCAGGGATGTGCCCGGTTTCCACCCACCATAATGCTGGCTGCTGTCGTATAAATGAAATATTCTTGAGTACGGCGTAAAACACCAATCAAATAAATCAAATCAATCATTAGCGAATCCAATTCTTTACCAATGTTATGTTTATATCTGTGTGTCTTTATTTGGAAAGTGTCAACAGCTTGCAAAAGGCTGATGGCTTTCTTCTGACATTCCAGTCCGTGACCCACAATAATGATCGTCGTCATGTAGGTGAAAAATTATGAGTATGGTGTTAAGTAATAATCATAAAAAAAAAATATGGATATGTAGGTAAATAAAGAATATTCTACACTGATATTATGAATATTTTTCCAGTGAGAGGTGAAAATGATTATCATTTCCACCTTTCACGAGAAAAATATTTATGATATTTATCCATCGCTGTGGAATATTCTATTTATTTTTTATATTTTGAATATATTATTTGTTTCTTTTTGACATCACGGCGTTTGGGTGTGTGATAACAAAGTTGATATCTGACTCTAGCGAGTGAGATGTCATTTTTATTAGTCTGACAGAAATCCTGACATTTCACCTGTATATAAACGATAAATATGTTGTGTGATGCTGCTTCTGTTGACAGGCCCTCTGGATGCTTGACCCCAAGGATGTCACGGAGGAGATGCATGAAGACTTTTACAAGTTTATCGGAAATGCCTACGACAAACCACGCTACCACTTCCATTACAAGACCGACGCGCCCCTCAACATCAGGGCGCTTTTCTACGTCCCCGAGTATAAACCAAGTAAGTCAAGCACCTGTCACCCATGTCTTTTGTGTACTTACCTGAAGGAGCTAATGTGGCCAAGTGGTTAGCATGCTAATACAACACAGTAACCTTTAAAGCTTGTCACCAATGCTGTAGCTGTGAGTTGAAGTCCATGTCATGCTGGCTTCCTCATCGGTCATACATGAGAAGGTCTTCCAGAAACCTGTGAATGGTTGCGCGTTCTCAGTTTCCTCCAAAGATAACACTGGCCCCCAGTCATACGAATAAAATATCTTTGGCTACGGCGTAAAACACCGGTCAAGTAAGTACGTGTATTTGTCTGAATGGGCACTGTAAACTGTTTGACTGAAATTAGCGAATGTGTCTTTGCGAGGGAAAAGAAGGTCGAAACTCAAAACTTTGTTAAATTATTAGAGTTCATGAGGATGCTTCACATGAAACTGCATGTATTTAAGGGTTGTGCCTGAATGGATGTGGTCTGTGAAGTTTCACAGCCTGAAGATGATTTGAATTGTGAAGGTGAGACCCACCAGTTAAAAAAACCCTCACCATATGTGTTTTGATTATTGTTTCAGCGTTGTTTGATATGAGTCGAGAGACAGATGTGAACATAACATTGTATAGTCGCAAAGTGATGATCATGTCTAAGGCCAATAACATATTACCCAAGTGGATGCGCTTTATGAAAGGTAAGTAATTGTTGTCCGTTGTCAGGAAAGAATGGGAGGCACGTAAGAATAACGGGCTTTCATCCTAAACCTGAATTCAAAATTTTTCGCATCTGTATGTGTGCCTGCAGCAGGCTAGCTGAGAAGTGAAGTGAAGGGTTTGACCTTTTTGGGTGAAAACGGCAAACGGCGACATGCTCAAACTGTGTCTTGCAGATTGCACCATTCCCATAAATAACTATAGTGCGATGTTTGCACTCTTGAATTGTTCGACTAACGTCTTTGATTTTAAGGCAACATATAAAGAGAAAAAAAGGGCTGAAGAGGAATCAGACGGATTTATATCTGAGACAGCTTGGTATCACGTGCAATGAGCCAAGTGTTGAAGGCCAGTGAAAGAATTGGTTGTTTTCAGGTGACATTGCTCTGGTATTGTGCCTTTAATGTGCAGCAGACAGATGATGACTGAAAGAATATGTACATTGTTGCAAGATGTTTCCTTGTACCTGTGCTAAACTACATTGATTGTTTTTAACCAATCAAAACTCTGAACTCCAGGTAATTTTTGGTTAAACCTGAATCTGTTTTTCTCAAGTTAACTTCAATCAAATTTGATTTTGTCAGGTGTGGTGGATAGTGAAGACATCCCGCTAAATCTGAGTCGAGAACTTCTACAAGACAGTGCTTTAATCAGGTGAGTACAGGAGACATGATTGCACAAAGAAAATCACATGCAAATAGTCTTCAGTTGATCTTCAGCTAAATTGATTGCTTCTGCCAGTTACACTTCTGCTTGATGTTTAGAGAAAATCATGCACAAAAATCATGACAAGGGTTGAAATGACCTTTTCAGTTACCTGTAATTCAGTAGCAACACCATTAGCCTGTGAACTGGTTTGGCTAGGCGCACTTGTGATTTTATTTTTACTGTTCTTCATATTTCAAGACCTTATGACTGAATTTACCAGTTCAGCTGGTGAAAAATAAATGAATAGAAGTGGAATAACATAAGCTGTATACGAGTGTGCTAGAAGTGAACAAGTAGCATATTACTGAAGAAACGTCAGCCTTGTTGGAACATGCATAGCTGATGTTTATTGGTAAATTTATGCATTTATTTGATTGGCAGATTACACCATACTAAAAAATATATTTCACTTACACAGCGGCAGCCTGTACTATGGTGGGAGGAAACTGAGTAGAGCCTTGAGGAAATCCACAACCATAATAATAATGGCTTTATTTCAAGAGGGTAAAATATAATGTGTATACTCAGTCAACACTGGGTTGATCTACCCTGAGGCCCTCAGACACAAACAGATTTGAAACAATATATTACATTGTTGGAAAACATGGTAATTTGGAACCATCTGCATGTTGCTGGCAGACCTTCCCAGGAACAGCTGGAGAGGAAGACAGCATGAGCTGGACTTGAACTCAAAGCGACCACATTGGTGAGAGACTCCTGGGTCATTGCACTGCGCTGGCATGCTAACCATGCACCTCACTAAAGGAATTGTACTTCCAAGAAGCATGGGAGTATTCCTGCCAACTTTTTCGGACATCTGCGTGTAGGGTTACACTGGTGGATTTGATATCATGGCAGTATCTATACAATCAGCAACAATACCCCCACACCCCCCCACCCCTTCCCAGGCGCGCCCTGCTCCCTCTAATCTCTTACTACGAATTCTAAATTGTTTCATTTTCATGTCAAATAGGAAATTACGAACAGTGCTAACGAACAGAGTGTTGAAGTTTTTCCTGGAGCAGGCCAAGAAGGATCGTGACAGTTACATGAAGTTCTATGAGGATTACGGCCTGTTCTTCAGAGAGGGGATTGTGACTACTGTAGAGCAGGATCAAAGGGTAAGATTAAGCTTTGAATATATAGTTCTGACCAATGTACTTGTATTAGGAATCAGGCAGTCTTACATGAATTTCTGTGATAAAAATTGTCTATTGTTCTAGGGGGATATAGTGACTACTGTAGAGGAGGATCAAGGGGTAAGAATGAATGAATGATCAGGGTTTAATGTCACATTTGCAGTATGACAACCTGTGTCGTGGCAGGACAATTTTTTTAGGTTGTGTTTCGAAATGAGAATGATAATGCTCCAAACCAGAACAAATATTAAACCTACGCTTTTAAAAAGCAGGTGATACAAATAAAAATTAGTTGAAACAATCCCCTTAAATTCCACACCACCCCACCACTAAAGGACAAGCTATGTTTCAAATGTGCGGTCGCTGTGAGTTCAAGTCCAGCTCATGCTGGCTTCCTCTGTGGCCGTAAGCAGGAAGGTCTGTCAGCACCCTGTGCATGGTCGTGGATTTTTCCCAGGCTCTGCTCAGTTTCCTCACACCTTAATGCTGGCGGCTGTCGTATAAGTGAAATATTCTTGAGTATGGCATAAAACACCAATCAAATAAATAAATAAATGTTTCAAATGATAATTCCAAAAGGCTGAAGAGCAATGTTGTCGTCAGAGGGTAAGAGTGAACAATACATAACATCTAAATGTATGACTGCGTGAGGCTGTCAGGAATTCTAAACCAGTTAACACATTGATCTGTATAGGTTGTCTTTCATAAAGTTTGTTAGAAATCACTTGCCAGCTGCTAATGCGATAAAATTTTGGCCTTGTCTTGCTTCTTTTCAGGAGGAAATTTCCAAATTGTTACGGTTTGAATCGTCCAAGAGTGACCCAGGGGAGAGGATAAGCCTGGAGGAGTATGTGGGCAGGATGAAGGCTGGAGGGCGCACAATTTACTACCTGTCTGCACCCAGGTAACTAACCGTAAACAGTGACTGTGCAGCTATAGAAGAGTAGTTTACAGAGCTTCCTTCTTGTTAGCAGGGTGCTGTGCAGTTTAGATGGGATTTGTTTTGAATTTTACCGGCGATTAATCAGCGCTTGAAGGCGATCATTCTGTTTTTCTGCTGATGGAGCTAATTTTTTACATCCTATCTTCTATTGCGAGAATGTTTGATCGTCATCATAGGACTGAAAGTTTGCTAAGTACAATTCACTAATCATGGTGCTTGAAGACGACAAGAAATTTTAACAGGACAAGGTAGAAGCTAGTGCGAATTTGCTCCTGCTTAGGGAACTGGATAACATTCCACTTCACTTTTGTGGTTACAGTAACATTTATGGTTGAAGGAAACTGGTCAGAGCCAGGAGTAAAACACCATCTTTGAGATATTTCTTGACTTAAAGCTACACCTGAATAGCTGGTTAAAGGAGAGAAGACCTTAGCTTGAATTTCATGCAATCTGGCATGAAGTTTGTTGATCTCTAACCTTCTGCCAGTGAGAGGTTAACTTTGAGCTCACTCTGTAACTGAAATCTGTGGGAAAGCTCACCAGTTACTGTTCCTATAGGATGTGATTTAATCCAGTTTGTCCACCTGTAAAGCTGATCTCTGCATAAATATGAAGTGAAAAATTGAAGACTTGAGTACAGCACTAAACAACAATGAATTAATCATTCAAATAAATCAGTCCATGTAAAGTTTTATGAGATTGGCTGCAGTTACATTTTTTTTTTCTGGTTCTTACTCTATTTTGCCCAGACTCTGGAAACATTAATGTTGTCGCAAAAGTGAAATATAAGTAAATAAGTAAAGTTAATCACAATTTATCTCAAAAGCACTAGCTAATCACAATTTATCTCAGAAGCCCAAGCTAATCCTAATTTATCTTACAAGCACTAGCTAATCACAATTTATCTCAGAAGCCCAAGCTAATCCTAATTTATCTTAGAAGCACTAGCTAATCACAATTTATCTCAAAAGCACTAGCTAATCACAATTTATCTCAGAAGCCCAAGCTAATCCTAATTTATCTCAGAAGCACTAGCTAATCAATTTATCTCAGAAGCACTAGCTAATCCTCTTAAGTTATGCATTTGGAAATCTTACATACATATGTAATGTTGCAAACAGGCATTTTAAAGTAATAAATGAAAACAAATCTGAGTATGTGTTCATTTTTTAGATAATTATTCTGATGATTTTTCAATAGTTTTTTGTCTTTTTAAAATTTGAAAGCTGCAAAACAAAACTTGTGAAGTCCTAATAGCAAGTTGTGTCTGTTTTTGGATATAAATTTTGAGAGACTTCTCCAAACTAAATTTATTTAAATATATATTACCGTGTGTGTAAGTAAAAAATTTACTTGTTAAACAACTACCAAATAAAGATATAGATGTTGCTGATGTGATTATAAATTATTTCTGCATCTTCTTAGTAATTTGGGAGCTACATCATTCAGTAGGTCTGAACCAGTTGACCTGTTTTAGCCAACCAGAGGTAATATTTTTAGAACCAAAGGTGATCTCTATGTGTCTTCCTTGCAAATGGTCATAGGTGTTGATCATACCAAGTCTAGAGGTAAACTATATTATGTTTGTATTACAACCATTTGAAGCTTTCTGCTCATGTTGGTAACTTCTCCAATCCTTGAGAACTCACCTAATATTGTTTGACAGAGATATATTAAATCAAACGGGATATGATAACTGCTAGGCTTATAACAAGAGCCAAGGAGATCCCATTGGCTAACAGCTTTATATATTAATGTAGCTATTTCTTGAGTTTGAAAATGGCTGTTTCAGGGGAGATATTTTGCTCCTGGTGTTTACTCTCAGTTTTCTTTTTGGTAAGGAGATCATATCGCCTTAAAACAATTTACCTTTATAGCCATCATGGCGCTTTATAAATATGTATTCCTTTTCTCCGTTTACTTAATTTATCTGCAGATATTACCCATTGAATTTAATGACTACAACACTTTCATTGAGTCCTCATACAAACTGTAGGGTATGATTATCAGGGCCTGATTGTGTGATTATTCAGGCAATTTTGAACCTTTGGAACAGGGTTTGGGCGTCTGCAACAATGGTCTTGATAATAGCCGTTATAATAGTCGTTTGTAATGTGCATATTCCCAAGGTAGGGACACCTTATGTCTCTGGACTAATTAACTCGTTAGCAGTCAATATTATCGAGAGAGTGCATTGATTTTCTTGGCCGGATTATGGCGTGGTAACAAATTCTGAGAACGGCTGTATTGGCTCTGTGTGCACGCAGCTTTATGGGGACTGTGAGACGGCTGTGTGCGCCCATATGAGGAATGGTCATCCATTACTGATTCAATGTTACAGCATGCGGGTGAACCATCTGACTAAGCGTAATGTCAGCACAGGATTACACATGCATGGGGACGAGGGTAATCAATGCCCGGTTATTGTCTCTATATAGGCATTTGGCTTTCTGATGAAAAAGCTTTGATTGAGTCTTGCAATAGACAGATTGCGTAAGGCAATCTAGTCCTTCTCTGTGTGTGCTATGGATTATGAGATATGAAGTTAGATATCGATTGATTATGGCTATAGTCTGTCTACAGTTGCAACTATGTTGTGCAGATTGTCTTTGTGCTAGTATGTATATATATATGGTTTTGAAGTGTCTGTATTATTAATAAAACATTCAGAAAAAGTAGCCTGGGGCTAATATTTGATCTTAGAGAACAAGATAATACATTCTCTGTGATTTATATAAAAATTAATGATCGAAATTTTCTTCAGTGATAGTAGTGTTCTTCGGCACAGTTTTAGATAACTCCTTTGTTTTTACATTTTTTAAATTTGACTCCCAGATGTGAGGACGTTGAAAAAGAAACATTTGTTTGAAGACAATTCAATCTGAGCTCAGGATTATGACGTCACAATCTTTTACACTTCTACATCACACAACGATAAGACATGACATCATACATATGCAGCTTTGACGTATCCGGGTCAACTGCTGTGGCCTAAGCTTGGCGTTGATTGGTCCAAAATGCACGACCTCTGCGGAGAGAATAAAACAGACTGGCAGCATGAAATATGTTTTTTTTTTTTTTGCCACACCTTTGTCTTGGTGTTTGTTGTATAAACCAATATCACTGAACCTTGTTTTGTACAAACACTGCTACAGTGGTATTAAACCCTTAAACAAATCATAGCTTGTATGATCTGGTGGGTAAGCCGAGATAAACTACATGTATTTATAAACATATCTGATGTCTTAATCATAGCACAAGTGGTTTTAATCTCCACCTGTTTTCAGTCGACAGTTGGCAGAGAACTCTCCATATTTTGAAGCCTTCCGCAAACGGGACATAGAAGTGCTGTTTTTGTATGAGCCTTATGATGAACTTGTGCTGATGAACTTGGCACAGTTTGACAGGAAAACGCTAAAATCTGTGGAGAACGAAATCCAGGAGGATACAGATGACAGCGACAAAACAGATGATAAAGGTATGTCTACATGTACACCACCCTGAAGGCTAATGGTTATCATTGTTTGTGGTGCACTACCAGCTCACTCCTAGCTAACCTAAAGCAGACTTTTAGCATTCCATTAGATTTTCACTAGCATAGATCTGCTGAGTGTAGATTTGCATTCAAATATAATGACTAGCCACAAATAACCTTCGACATCTACTCCTCTACCATGCCACAGGCACATTACAAGCAGACTAGTGGCAGGCGGGAGGCACACCTCTGGGATGCCTCTAGAGAACATGTAACTTGTTACCACGGCATTGTAACAAGATGGTGGGTGGACATGACTGGTTGACTCACAGCTTCTAGTAAATACTTGTGCATTGAAGTTTTGCTGATGGGTATGACATAATTTACAGTCATCTGCAGTGAAGAAAGTCAAAATTTTGGCGACCTGAGGCTTTATATGCAGAATACTAAGATGAGGTGCTTTTTTGAAGTACATTTCCTTACAAGACATCTAATGTATGCTGTCTGGGCCCTCTGTGACCTATGGGGGTAGCCCGCCAGCGTGTTACAATGACCCAGGAGCCTCCCACCAATGTGGTTAATCTGAGTCCAGCTCATGCTGGCTCCCTCTCTGCACATAGTCGTGAGTTTCCCCCGAGCTCTGCCCGATTTCCTCCCATCATAACGCTGACTGTCATCGCCAATAACCAATCATAAATCACCAATCAAATAAATAAAAATAAATATTCTATATGATAAATGACTTATGTATCTGATGGTATGGGGACATGTCTCAAAAATGAATAAATGCGGGCTTTTTTGTCTGCGTAAGCATAATAAAAAGGTAGAGTCAATCAGTCATGCTTCTCTATGCAATAATTATCTGATGTTGATAAAATTTTGTGTACAGGTTCATGCTGTGGGAACCTCAGATCTAGTTCTGAAACCAGTCAGATCCAGTATATTTACCCATTTCCTTAGTTTCCATTGGTTGTGGGTTTCTATGCAATAACTGCTCTAAATCTTGTCTGAATTTGATCAAATTCTGTGTGTAGATTCCTCCGATCTAGTCCTGAAACCAGTCAGATCCAGTATATTTAACCCTTTCCCTGGTTTCCATTGGTTGTTGGTTTCTGTGCAATAACTGCTCTAAATATTGTCTGAATTTGATCAAATTCTGTTTGCAGATTCCTAGGATCTAGTCCTGAAACCAGTCAGATCCAGTATATTTAACCCTTTCCCTGGTTTCCATTGGTTGTTGGTTTCTGTGCAATAACTGCTCTAAATATTGTCTGAATTTGATCAAATTCTGTGTACAGATTCCTAGGATCTAGTCCTGAAACCAGTCAGATCCAGTATATTTAACCCTTTCTCTGGTTTCCATTGGTTGTTGGTTTCTGTGCAATAACTGCTCTAAATATTGTCTGAATTTGATCAAATTCTGTGTGCAGATTCCTAGGATCTAGTCCTGAAACCAGTCAGATCCAGTATATTTAACCCTTTCCCTGGTTTCCATTGGTTGTTGATTTCTGTGCAATAACTGCTCTAAATCTTGTCTGAATTTGATCAAATTCTGTGTACAGATTCCTAGGATCTAGTCCTGATCCAGTATATTTAACTGGTTTCCATTGGTTGTTGCTTTCTGTGCAATAACTGCTCTAAATATTGTCTGAATTTGATCAAATTCTGTGTGCAGATTCCTAGGATCTAGTCCTGAAACCAGTCAGATCCAGTATATTTAACCCTTTCCCTGGTTTCTGTGCAATAACTGCTCTAAATATTGTCTGAATTTGATCAAATTTTGTGTGTAGATTTAGTTTTTGACTCATCAGATCCAGTTTAAAAACCAGCTTGATCCGTTTTACGTATTTAATGTGGAATTACATTTGCTGAATTAGCCTGTTATATATACAGGTATACATTGGCTTGAGCTTTGGGCTTGTTAAGAAATAACATGTTCGGTGACTGTATCAAAAGCACAGAATTATTTCTGTAACGTTTTCGTGCCTCAATTTCAGACTCCTCATCCCTGGAGAAGGATCAGCTGGATTCACTGATGAGCTGGCTTCAGGTTGTCCTCACCAATAAGGTCAACAAGGTCAAGGTCAGTAATCTGCATACCTGCTGTGATCGGTGTTTATCTAAAACTTATTTAAAACGTGATCGGGGGCTTCTCTTGATTGACTCTCTGTGACTATTAGACCCTTCACCAGTGAGACTGCACGTTTGAATTCATCTTGTGGTATTTTGGCTGAGGCTGTCAGTCGTGATGTTTGTTAGGTACTCGTTAACTGTTGGTTGTTTACTCCAAACACTCTTTCCTTCACTCCTTAACCTAACCACCATTTCATGAGTGAAAAATTCTTAAGTAAGACATTAGTAAACATCAATCAGTCAATCAACGCCTTAGGTGACCTAATGGTTAATAGTGTCTGCTCCAATTCGGAAGACCTGGGATCAAAACCGAGTTGGGTCACACCAAAGACTTCAAAGATGGTCCATGTAAGTGCTTCATCTGGTGCTCAGCACTTAGAGGCATGGTGTCTGTATAATGTGACTCCCTTGGATGTCTTTGTCATGACACCTCAGAGGAGGCAGCACTTTGGCAGCATGAACTCTCCGTGCTGTAAGAAAACACAGTATATGTACACACACCTAATGACTCCCTGTTGTCATATGACAGAAACATTGTTCAGTACGACCTTTGAAACTCAAGCATCTCCAAGCCATCGACCCTTTGTTTTCTCCAGTTATAAATAGAAATTGTTAGGTAACACTTTCTGAAGCATCAGTCTACTAAAAGAATAAATTATTGTCCTTAGTGTTCACATGAGTAATGTATCCTAATTAGTGATACACTTTTTCGTGTCCATCTTACATGAAGGATACCTTTCCGGCTTATGATAATTTTGCTCCTGGATTTTGTTCTTCCGCTTGCATGAAGGACTTTTTATCAGCTATTGATAAATTGTGTTTCTGTTATTTACACAGGTAACTCGTAGACTGGACACCCATCCATGTGTGGTTACCGTTGTGGAAATGGGGTCAGCACGTCATTTCCTCAAGACGACAATGGCTGACAAGTCACAGGAGGAGCGTTACAGACTGCTACAACCCACCCTGGAAATCAACCCCAGGTATGTACATGTGTGATGATGCTTGTAATGCTGACCCTCAGCCACAAGGTGGCTGTTTAGGGAGACGTGCATGGTTGACAGCCTCTAGGAATGTTTAGGTTTGTTTAGCATTGAAGGGTTGCTGTTTGGAGAGATAATCGTTTTCCAGTGTGTTACTGCTAGGGCTTCTGAAAAACATAGTAATAACTTTTTTAAATCCAGGAAAAACTATAGATTTACTGCCCAAGCCAACCTGCCGTCGGCTGTTAGATATGGCTCAGCGGGAGACCACCATAGATGGCCAACAGAGTCTAGGTGGGCTAAATAACCTGGCGTTTCATGCCGAAACGATGTCATTTTCGAGACAGATTCTGGCTACCTATACCTATTCATAAATTCATACGTATATGTGATGACAACTACTTTGTTTACTATCCTTTCTCTGTCTGCTTCACAATAACTATCATTCTATTCCCTAAAGGATTCTAAATTCATACCTGTATGGGATGACAACTACCTTTTTTCGTTTACTATCCTTTCTCTGTCTGCTTCACAATAACTATCATTCTATTCCTTAAAGGATTCTAAATTCATACCTGTATGGGATGACAACTACCTTTTTTATTTACTATCCTTTCTCTGTCTGCTTCACAATAGCTATCATTCTATTCCCTAAAGGATTCTAAATTCATACCTGTATGGGATGACAACTACCTTTTTTTGTTTACTATCCTTTCTCTGTCTGCTTCACAATAACTATCATCCTATTCCCCAAAGGATTCTAAATTCATACGTACATGTGATGACAACTACTTTTTTTCGTTTACTATCCTTTTTCTCTGTCTGCTTCACAATAACTATCATCCTATTCCCCAAAAGATTCTAAATTCATACGTATATGTGATGACAGCTACTTTTTATACTTACTATTCTTTCTCTCTGTTTGCTTCACAATAACTATCATCCTGTTCCCCAAAGGATTCTAAATTCATACGTATATGTGATGACAACTACTTTTTTCGTTTACTATCCTTTCTCTGTTTGCTTCACAATAACTATCATTCTGTTCCCCAAAGGATTCTAAATTCATACGTATATGTGATGACAACTACTTTCTTCGTTTACTATTCTTTCTCTCTGTCTGCTTCACAATAACTATCATCCTGTTCCCCAAAGGATTCTAAATTCATACGTATATGTGATGACAACTACTTTTTTCGTTTACTATTCTTTCTCTCTGTTTGCTTCACAATAACTATCATCCTGTTCCCCAAAGGATTCTAAATTCATACGTATATGTGATGACAACTACTTTTTTCGTTTACTATTCTTTCTCTCTGTTTGCTTCACAATAACTATCATCCTGTTCCCCAAAGGATTCTAAATTCATACGTATATGTGATGACAACTACTTTTTTCGTTTACTATTCTTTCTCTCTGTTTGCTTCACAATAACTATCATCCTGTTCCCCAAAGGATTCTAAATTCATACGTATATGTGATGACAACTACTTTTTTCGTTTACTATCCTTTCTCTGTCTGCTTCACAATAACTATCATTCTATTCCCCAAAGGATTCTAAATTCATACGCATATGTGATGACAACTACTTTTTTCGTTTACTATTCTTTCTCTCTGTTTGCTTCACAATAACTATCATTCTGTTCCCCAAAGGATTCTAAATTCATACGTATATGTGATGACAACTACTTTGTTTACTATCCTTTCTCTGTCTGCTTCACAATAACTATCATTCTGTTCCCCAAAGGATTCTAAATTCATACATATATGTGATGACAACTACCTTTTTTGTTTACTATCCATTCTCTGTGTCTGTTTCACAATAACTATCATTCTATTCCCCAAAGGATTCTAAATTCATACCTATATGTGATGACAACTACTTTTTTTCATTCCCTACTTCTCTCTGTCTGCTTCACAATAATTATCATTTTATGCCCCAAAGGATTCTAAATTCATACCTGTATGCAATGACAACTACCCTACATCTTATTGACAGCATTCTGGATAGCCCATGCCTATGTCAAATAACTGTACATTCCTCGATAAGGAAGTTCAAGTGGCATAGCGCCTGGGACCTTGTTTTCCAGGAATGTACAGTTACGAGGCCTTTCTCTCACTTGAACGTTTGCATTAGTGTTACATAATAAAACATTTCTGTATTTAGCTGTGCGAAGGAGTGGGGATAAGAAATGTGCAGATAGCACAGATAGCAAGTACCATAGATACTTTATGTATGGCGACATGTCCAAAATATCTTGCGTAGACAATTCAGACCTTCCAGACGAATTATGGAAAGTACGGCTGCTGTACTTTCCTGACGGAGAAAGCACGGTTTTTCTGAATAGAGTGACGTCACAACAAGCGTTGAAGTTCAGTTAAGAGCATTTTATGGCCACCGTGTACAGGTGCCGTCGTGGAAATTCAGTTGTATTCCTCTCGTAGCTTTCAGCTGTTAACAGACAAGAACATGCAGACACGGCTGTTTTTGGGGGGTCATTTGCATTGTATTTTCGACATGGGTACAAGATCCTTCCGTCTTGTGCTGTAAGTCCATGCTTTCCAGAGGGCCAAACCATCTGGAAACGTGAAAAAACTAACTCCAGGGTTCATACAACCGTATACAGAACTGCAAACCATTTGATGGAGAAATTTGATATACTTGGTGTCACTCTATAAGCTTTTTTTAAACTTCGAGGTAAATGGCAAAGCTCCGGCGGCTTGTGAAGGTTGGACTTGTGAATGACGTCATTCAGCAGTGACTACCGGGTGTTGCGGAAAAAATGCATAAAATCGGTCTCAGTATCTAGTGATTTTAAGGGCCATTTTACTCCAAAGATTAATGTACTCATTTTTAATAATTGGTATACTCAATTTAACCACATATACAGGGGTAGCTTATTATGAATAAATAGTAAGTAAGATAAAAACTTACTTATAGTAAGATTAAACACAAATCGTTTGATGTTTGGTCAGTCCATATATACAGTTGGTCTAGTGTTGTCTTTTCTTTTAATATTGTGGCTCTGGATATTGGTAAAATCTTACGTGTTATCCCTGTCATGTTACAGCCATGTTTTGGTAAAGAAACTGAATATGTTGAGAACAGAGGACCCAGACCTGGCCAAGATGCTGGCAGAACAGGTAAGAATGGCTTGTTAAGGCCGGTATACATAGCATACAGTTGTTCTGTTCTCTCAATGGACTGATTGTTCCATCAGTTTCTGATTAAACCTTCTGTTGATTAATTGTTCCATCTGTTGAGTAATTGTTCCATCTGTTGATTAATTGTTCCATCTGTTAATTAATTGTTCCATCTGTTGATTAATTGTTCCATCTGTTGATTAATTGTTCCATCTGTTGACGGCTTGTCCCATCAACTAACTATTTGTTCTATCAATTAACTGGTTATTCCATGAATTGACTGATTGTTCCATCAATTGACCGATTATTGCACTATTTGATTGATTGTTCCATCAATTTACTGGCTGTTCCATCAGTTTACTGATTGTTCGTGATGAGAAGCTCATTGATTGTTCTGTCAATAAACCAATTTCATAATGTGACCACTGTATGCACTATGCATTAATGGATCAGCTGAAACTTTGTCTATGCATTGTTTGTAGGGAAGATTGTGAGGCCTTCTGTAGCTTGCTTATTAGCCTTAATTGTGAATGCTACCAGAGCTGATCGACCTCTGACCAGTGAGGTTGAAGGCTCAAATCCAGTTCTCGCTTGTCTGGCTGTGGCTAAATTTAAGTCAGAAAGTTTGTCAGATACACTGGAATGGTAGCGTTTTGGAATTTGGCTTTTTCTTAAACTAAAATTTGTGGACTTACTCCGCTTTCAAACACTGTCCATGACTCTAAAGTTTGTAGAGAATTTCAGTAAAACCATCAACTTTCTTATGTTACATACATCTATGTTTAGGGAGTTGTGATAGAAATATCTAAAAATCCTTGAGCTTTTTTTTTTATTGTCAAACATGTATTCAAGTTTATTTCAGATTTTTGTATGCAGTTGAGGCATGGCAAATACCCATCAGCCAGACTAGACACCATTTTATTGGTGTCAAATGTTCCTTTCTCATTTCATCATACTGACATCTCATAAAGACATTATGACCTTGTAGTAGAAACTGATGCACAGTGACCTTGAAAACAGGGAATTTCGGACTTAACAATGTCTTGATGTCATATACTTCTCAGGCATGTCACCTTATTGAAAAATATTCTGCCTCCCAATTGTATTCCATATGACATGTATGAGAATAGCATATGTAGTTCTCATGCTTGATCTTAATGCACTGAAGAACGACTGGCCCCAGAGTCTTGTTCATGTATGCGAATATGGTGATCGTGGAGTCCTTAGGTCAGCACAGACTGGGGACACATGTGGGCTCATTTCCTGGGTTAGTGAAGTGGATATATGTAGTGTATAGGGCAGCCTAAGCTACATTTAGACATAGAGCATTGAAGTGTTTCCTGCTATTATCGCAAATGTAGCATGTACAGGTTGTTTTGTTAATCAACACATTTATACATGTATTGTAAGTCTTCAACCTTTTGGCATGTTAGCAGGGTTTTTAATTAAGTATATTCTGAACGCATTATTCTGTGTCATAAAATTAAATTTTTTGTGAAGCCTTGAAATTGGCCAATCCAATTTGCCTCTAAAATCAAATTAAAAATGTGCATAAATTGCACTGAAACTTGCTCTTTTATATGTGGAATATTTGAGAAATTAAGGTATATGATTGTTTATGTATATGGTGCCAAAAACTGAAATTCTGATTGAAAACTTTAAAGGTCACCCTGCCTCCCCATGTACGTTAAGAATTTTATTTTATCAAATGCACATCAAAGTGATGCTCCCTAAGAGTTTTCAAGTCTCTGAATAAAAGAAAAAAATATTTGTAAGCCATTCTGTTTTCATTTAAATTACTTGTTTTAGTACAGTTCCAGAACTAAAAGTTTACGGTCTTGCCCTGGTATGTAATTAGTATCTGATACTGAAATCCTAAATATCTGCTTTCAAATTTTGTTTAAATCAGTTCCTTTAACCCTTTCATTGCGATATCTTGATTCATTTGAGAACAGTTGGAGAGGTTGTGTTCAGAAGACTGGGTGTAGGTATGTGCATATAATGTACACTTGAATACTGGCTGTGACCTGTCTGAAGTGACAGTACATTATTTTTTTTTCTCCACCATTCTTGCTCATGTCCTTCAGGCCTTGGAGACAGCAAGACATATACAGCAGTCAAAAATTGCAGTTGTTGAAATTCAGAATTTTTTTCTCCAAAACACAAAAAAGACAAAAATAGTTGATACAAAGTGGACGACAGTGCAGCTACACACAAACATATGCATTGGAGAAGTACATTACAATGCCATGTACTGAGTCCTTTCTTGGAGAACACATATATACTATTGAGTGATGCGCCCACATATGCATTCCAGGCTTGTGTAAGCTGACTAGAGTGTTAACATATCTCCTGTACCAGGTGATAGAGCACATTAGTGTGTTAATGGTAAACATGTAGAACACCAATACTGCTCACTAATGGTATGGAACATAGCTCATGGGTCATGCAACCCTCCCTTTTTTTTTTTTAACCTATATATGGATTCTGCTTTTTGAGAAAGGTTTCCAATTTTACTGAGCCATGTTTCTTGTTTTGCTCTCATTGTTTCATCAGTTCTGTTAGGCATATATGTATTTGCTTCAAACGTGAATCAGTAACTTTTGGTTAAAGATTATGTTTGTAGTCATATATATATATATATATATATATATATATATATATATATATATATATATATATAGTCTGGACCCATAGGCGATTGTGGTTTATGCTAAAAAACCAGGAACATTACAAGCACTAAGAGATAACGTCACACAAGAAATTGAAACCATAAGAAGGAATAACTCTATGCTTTGAAATGTGCAAAGATCATGTGTCTCCCGAGTAAGAAAGTGTTTGGAGGAAGGTGGAAGTCAGTTCGAGTACTTGTAAACTGTAAATTGTCATATAGTAAATTGCCTATGGGTCCAGACTTTTGCTCCACCCTGTATATATGTATGTATTCCTTCCTTAAAGTCCCTGCCACCTTTATGCACTATGGGAGGAAGGTGGGGTGAGGGGAGGGCGTATAGTAACAAATTCCCTTCATGTTAATATTGTCCTTTGTTATTCTTATCTTCAGGGATGAATTGTATTATGAATAAAGATAAAGGTGTGAGCAGTTCGCATCATCACAGCATATTGAGCACCTAAAACCCAACCTCTCTGACAAATGCAATGTTGTTTTCACCACCTAACTACAGTAAGAAGGTCACAGGCTGCATGTTAAAGTTTGGAGGTTTCTAATGTACCTGCCAAAGGGCAGTGGTTTATTCTAGCTTCCACCATCCACAAACTTGAACCTAACTGCTGTTGTGTAAGTGGAAAATTCTTGAGTACACTGTTAAAAAACGTCGGTCAGGAACATTAGATAATAACTCGCCTCTTCTCTCCTGTTGTTCAAACCAACTTGTTTGGGTAATATGCAAAGGTTAGACTATGTTCTTGGGGCCAAGTCCATATTTAAAGAAATTTTTTGGATGAAATTGCGTTTGAAAAAATGGTTTGAGAGTTGAATATAATGAGAAATTAGTGGATATGTTATATACAGTGTACTTTTTCCAGTCGAAACCTTGTTCACACAAGAAGATTTTACATATCATTAACCAAAGATGATTATGTATGTATGTGTATATATATATATATATATATATATATTGAACAGGACTGCTCTATTCATTTACAAAATGGGCGTGCAATTCTAACGCTTATCGCCTAGGACTATTACTTTGTGGCCATGTTGAGTTTAATTGTTCCAGTGGCATGTTGAACTCTGAGCCCCTAGATAGGTCCATGACTTGGTTTCCAGGCACTGGTTAAACAGTTGGCTGGTCTCAAGTGTATACCAGTAGGTAATTTAATAGCTTTACTGGGAGCCCTCAGCTCCTGACTGGGAGAAACTTTATAAATTGTTCAGGCACTCCCTGTGCAGTGGTTCTCTATAAACTTTTGTACATTTTTGCATGAGCTTTTATCTCTCTAGTTTAGGGAAGTAACAGAAGTTTTTGAAGAAGTTAGCAAGTCTGGCTAATTCTGTATGAAAAAAGAGGATTTGAAAGTCAAAATATTTCATGCATTGGTCCAGTTCAGAATGAGATGTATGTCAAAGATGCTGTATTTCACCTGAAGATAAACATTTTTCAGGTGGCACATACAGCTTTATCCTTATTCATCTACCTGATTATTGACTTCTTATTGGAAAATATAAAGTTTTGGCATCAAAAATGTCATTTTAAGGTTTTTAAGTGTTCAGTGTTTAAATTTCATTTATTCACACCAAACATAAGCAAGATCAAACTTTGGTCCCATTCAAATGTATGATTTGTATGGCCAAGTCAAATAATTCATACATTAAAAAAAAAAAAAGTTTTGAGTTTGAGTATGAGTTTTAGGTGAAGAAATGAACACTTCAAATATTAGTGTAGGGCACTACTAAAACACGAATCAAATATTGATGTTGATATTCAGTACTGTATCCCTGACATTGAATCCAGCTTTTATTGAGAGATGTCGTATCAAACTTCGTAAACAGGTGTTATTGAAGACTCCAGAATGTATTTTATCATCTATTTGCTTAATTTTTAATGGCATACTTGTGAGTTTTCAAATGTTTGCAAGGTATTTATTCCAATATATTCTGAAGGCATTATTTCTGTGTTGACTGATAAAATTATAGTCTCTGTGAAGTCCTGAAACTGGCTAATCCAACCAGTGCAGTTTTGTCTCCAAAATCAAATTAAAATGCGCATAAATTGCACTGAAAGTTGTTCTTTCATCTGGAGAAAGGTGGAAGAATTACGGTATGTCAAAACAAACAGGTTTATGGGTGAAGAGAACTGGATGAAGTGTCACATTTGGTGACTTTGACATGGTGTACCAGCAGGGCATACATGTACCTGTTGCCTACTTCAAAATACATATACTGGCCCGGATAGCACAGTTGGTAGAGCGTCCGCTTCGGGACCGGTAGATCCAGGATCAATCCTTGATCGAGTCACACCTGAGACTTTAAAAGAGGAAGTTGTAACTTCCTCGCTTGGCGTTCAGCATGAAGGGAATAGTGCAACGACTGGTTGACCCGTATCAGTATAATGGCTCGGGCGGGCCGGCTTACTTGCCTTCGGTAAGTTGTCTCAGTGAAGCAGCACTAAATAAAAGAGCGGTGGAAATCCGTCCTGCAACAAGGAGGCACATTACACGTACATGCACTCTAAGGATTCCTTCGTTGTCATATGACTGAAAAACTGTTGAGTACGACGTTAAACCTCAAGCACTCACTGACTCAATCAAACTACATACATACGTGGGAAGGTCTGGGTCAAAATACATAGGGTAAACAAGTGTCAGGTATGGTTGTGTTTTGGCTTGTAGCATCCATGAATAGGCTGTTTTCCTGAACATTGTAAACCAAAGGTGAATTACTTGTATTTATGACTTTTATAAAGGTGAAATGTCGAGTTTTCCATCATAGATAAAAGTTAAATATTTCACTGTTAGATATCACTTTTGTTATTACATTTTCATACTTTACACCCATATGCCATGACGTTAAAAAAGACTAAACAGTCTGATTCGTGATGTCACAATCTGGGCTCTGCGAGATGATGCCATAGCACGAGTTTAGTCAACTTTAATATTCCTCCTTGACGCAACAAGACACAAGACGTCATACATAACGTTCTGTTATGTACAAAAGTCTGAACATCTATGGCTGAAACCATTTGATTAAACTCTTTCAAATACACACAATCATGATATCGTCAAAATATAAATAATGAATAGAATATTGCAGAGGGAAGGTTGAGTATTATAAATGTTTTTCTTGTGAAAGGTGGAAATAAGAGGCGCAAAGGCATTTTCTCCTGTCACTTTAAAAAATTGATGGTATTCGACCTTTGGTTTACAATATCCTTTTTTATATATCCAATACTCATTATAACATATCCGTTTTTATATATCCAATACTCATTATAACATTGATGTGTACTGATTTTCATAGTTGCCTGTATCTTGTTTGTTTCAGATCTATGACAATGCTATGGTGAACGCTGGCTTGGTGGATGACCCGCGCTCTGTGGTGAACCGACTAAATGACTTGTTGGTGCGGGTACTGGACAAACACTAACCATCTCTAGATGAAGATGTGTACTGTTACAATACACAAATGGACAAAGGAGAGATATTGTGAGAGGGGAATCGGGCGCTGTCGGTGTTGGTAGTGGTGGCGGTGACAGTGTCCAGTTCGGTTTTTGACCAGTCATAAAGTTGCAATGGCCACCCATAGTACACAGATTGCCAATCATCGGTAGCGATTCAAAGACGAAGGAAGGCTCTTACCTCATAGCTCAGTATATTGCTCAGCTATTCACGTGGTTACAGTTGCCTCCCATAGGACATGGATTGCCAAATGCAGTGTCATCCCCTCCACGGAGTCTTTTAGCACCACGATAATTTACAACTCTGTAACATATGAAGTCACTGCTCTGCAATCCTTATGCCTATGATAATTAGTCATAGTTTGTGGCAGTATAATGATTTTGGTCTGTCTTGTTGATTTAATTGCAAGATCTTAGCACTATATAATTAGAGGATAATACCTGTGTATGACAGTGTCAATCATTCTACTTTTTGGGGGGTTTAGAGGTCAATCATTGAATGTATCACATGACTTTAACATTTATGCAGTTTTTACAAACCATTCAATCAGGCGAGCTACCGTTATTCTTGGAATGCCTTGTTATACCTTCAGGTAACATCTTGTGCATTCTGACTGTGAAACAAACATATAAACTGGTGTGGCCTTAGTACTGGAAGATAAGCATGTTTTCTGTTGAAGGTTGTACTGTATACTGTATAAGCAAACATGAGGTGTACTGGATACTGTATAGCCAAACGTGGGATGTACTGGATACTGTATAGGCTAACATGGGATGTACTGTATACTGTATAGGCTAACATGGGATGTACTGTATACTGTATAGGCTAACATGGGATGTACTGTATACTGTATAGGAAAATATGGGATGTACTAGTACATGAGACTTCTCTTAGCAAATGTACCATGTATTTATATTTTGGTCAAAGTTGGACTATTTGGAAGATTTGCAGCATACCTGTAATATAGGATAGCATATCGCTTCTGTTGGACATCATGTTACTTACTGTGCCTATATTAATTAAGCTGTTAAAGGATACATTACCTGTTATAGGCAAACAAGTTTCATGCAACATAACATATGCTTCATCAAGCAACGTTACATTTCTGTAGTACATCATGCATCGTGCTTTTGCCAAACACCAGTCTGATGGCGATACATTGCTTGTTGTTGGCAAACATCAGACTTGGATTTGACAGTATGCTTTATACTGTGGGTTTAGCAACATCTCGCTGTTTGTGGTACTCAACATACTATAGGCAAACATCAAACTATAGTTCACAGTGTTAACAAACATTAAACTTTTGGATAATAGACTGCATACCACAGGCACACATCTGAACTGTGTTAGCCAACTTGCTGTATTAGGCATTCTGCATAATACAGGCAAACAGCGTGCAGGGCAAGGCACTACATTATATTAGGTTTCCCAGACATTGGACTGTTGGAGAATATGTCCTCTAATACTATAGCCAAACAGCATTGGACTGTTGGAGAGTACATAACATATTATGGGCAAATAGCATGCAGGGCAACATACAGCTTTGCATTCTGTTGTCCAGATACTGGACTGTTGGAGAGTACATAACATATTATAGGCAAATAGCATGCAGGGCAACATACAGTTTTGCATTCTGTTTTCCAGATACTGGACTGTTGGAGAGTACATAACATATTATGGGCAAACAGCATGCAGGGCAATATACAGCTTTGCATTCTGTTGTCCAGATATTGGACTGTTGGAGAGTACATTACATAATACAGGCAAACAGCATGCATTGCTACATACTGCAATACAACATATTGGTCTGTTGGAGAATACATTTGATTTATGAAATATTATAGGCAAACAGCCTGCAGGGCAATATACTGCATCTACACGCTGTATTATGCCGGTATCTGACTTCTGGTGGGCAACATGGAGTTCATGTAGTAGCGACGCCCACAGTGCATACGGGTGATTGTGAGTGTAATCGGTAATCAACATTTATCAGTTTGATATGATAACCTTGTTGAGAACCATGATCATGTTGTACATAATGTCATGCCATGTCAGCTGGTATTGGTTGTGTTTTTGAGGAGTTTGTTGAAAGGTTTATGTGGCCACTGTTTCACAGATGATAAAATCTCATGTAAAGACCTATCTGCTTAAAAATCCGTCATTTTCAGAAAATGTGAAAGAGAAGGAAATCGGGCTTGTTTTTTTTCTGTTTTTTTTTTAATTATTATACATAAAATGTCTGTGTACATCAGAAATGTCATTATGGAGAATTTATAACATACAATGTTGAGTGATATGCTGTGTGAATTTTACACGTAGTACGAATCCGAGACATTGTCCGTAACAGGGATTAAACTGTGGTCTTGGGACATTTTTAATACATGTACAATACTGTGCCATAAATGTTTGTGAGCTATTCATCATTTATACAGATATAGAAAGTGCAAAAATGTATTACATGTATGAGGATTTCACGTTTAATAAATACATGTGCTTAAGCGTGTTGATCAGTATTGAGTTTGGCAGTGATATAATTATTACGGGGGGGCCTCCATGGCTCAGTTGGTTAGCGCGCTAGCACAGCGTGATGACCCAGTAGTCTCTCACCAATGCGGTCGCTGTGAGTTCAAGTCCAGTGTGAAGGTGTGCCATCAACCTGCGGATGGTCGTGGGTTTCCAATGGGCTCTGCCGGGTTTCCACCCACCATAATGCTGGTCGCCGTCGTATAAGTGAAATATTCTTGTGTACGGCGTAAAACACCAATCAAATAAATAAATAAATAAATTATTACTGGGGGTACGGGGGTGTAGAAGTATGGCTTTCTGGTTTCTAACCTTAGGTCATGTATGTAACAAATGCTTAGTTATTGTAATAGAGCTTCCATCTTGGTGTTTTATTTGATTGTTGGGTATATATGTAATAAGAGTGAAATAAGAGTGAAGTGTTCTTATTACATATATACCCAACAATCATGGCGGTAGTAGGGATTATGTTTATTTAATTGTTTAATTGGTGTTTTTTGCTGTACTCAAGAATATTTCTCTTTTACAATGGCAAAAGTGTGGTGGGAGGAAACCGGACAGAACGCGTGGGAAACCCACTACCATTGACAGGTTGTTGGCAAACCTTCCTACCTGTGACCAGAGAGGAAGTGAGAATGAGCTCACAGCAATCTCAGTGGTGAGAGCTAAGTTATTGTTCTGCACTAGCATGCTAACCACCAGGCCATGGAGGCCCCAACTTAGTTATTGTAACACAGCTTCCATCTTGATGTTTTATTTGATTATGTACAAAGAAATATTTCACTTCTCTGACAGGAGTTTGGTTTATGTGTGGACTAATCCCAATCTAGAGAAAAACCACTGCCCTTCAAGAGGTAACTGACAGACCTTGATTGCTTACCGTTCCGGATGAAGAAAACAGCTAGCCTATTTCAAACATTGTTAACTCTTCAAAGAAAGTACCAACTTTCTTGCCTTTTTTGTAGAAGATAATCCATGCTAACCCACCCATCTAATGGGTGGCCCTTGGAAGAGGCTGGGGTAGCCTTTGACCAATGTCATTGAGTGTTCAAATCCCACTCATGATGGATTAGTGGAGGCTTGAAACCAGTAGGTTTGTAGAGTACCTGGCAAGGTGCAGTGGTTTCCTCAACTCTGGTAATGTAGACCACCTTCATAAATTTATGAATTTATTTCACTTGTGGTTAACACCCCTGGCAGCAGTAGGGTTTTTAGGACAAGGAAAGTGGGGTGCCTGGAGTTAGCCACAAGGGTCATCTTTCCACCCACCTTCATAAAGTGAAATATCCTTGAGTACTTTGCATCATACCAAATAACCTTGTGGATGGTCGTGGGTCTCCCCCTGGGCCCTGCCCGGTTTTCTCACACCATAATGCTGGCCGCCATCATATAAGTGCAATATTCTGAGTATGGCATAAAACGCTAATCAAATAAATAACTAAATAAATAATACCAAATAAACAAACTGACCCTAAATGAGTTCATAGGGCGGAAAAAAATCCCTTCTATAAGCTCCACTGAAGTGTAGAAAACGTGAACAGTATATGGCATACTACAGTATATGATGTGACCCAGAATGGCATAACCTGTTCGGCTTGAGGATTCAGTTGTGAACACCTATTTTGCTTGAAATATTCGCAGTACCACTATGTGCACATTTTGCACCTGCAACAGCTGTTTAGAGATTGATGGCAACCAGGTGAAACAGTTGTACAGAACATACAAACTTTTTGCTTTACACAGGTGTGTGGGGCGTGTTTGCCAGTACATTCTATGCTGGTGCACCATGATAGCATGTGTGTAATTAAGGTACACTACTGGCTTCTCTCGGCCAGACAGACCATGTGACTCGCAAATTCCCGTTAACAAACATGCTTCAGTATTGCAAATTTCGTGTGATAATGCACTTAGTTCGTGTATATGGCGATTCATTCCGAAAGACCTTTTTTAATTGTTTTTACTTCCAGCTGTGCCAATAGCTTCATTTAAATATGGTACTGCCTCTCAACAACCTCAAGCTGGTTGGACGTTATATTCATGTGTTTGATGGCTTTTTTTTTTTTTTTTTTTTAAATGATGTACTCAAGGATACTAGTATTTCACATTTCATATTGCCTGAAGGGAACCAGAGTGTCCAAGATGAACAATCCAGTCATTGGCTGATTGGCACGTACATGCAACCGAGGAATTTTCACACGCGAGGCACATATTTTGATCCGCAGAGAGAACTTCATGTGTACATCAAATAGGTCAACTATAAAAGGCAAGGCGAGTGATCTTCTTGTTCAACCATGTCCATGCCATGGGAAAATTTTGAGGAAATACTCAAAAAAAAAAACAAAAGTAAAAGAAATAAAATAAAATCAAACATAATCGGCCAAACGTGAATTTTAAGTTTGAGTATCCATTGGCTTGAGTGAGGAAAATGTCTCAACCAGCAAGTGCCCATATCCCTGGAATGATTTCCTGCCCATAGGCTGTTTTTTTTTTCAAAAAAAAAATACAACTATAACTGAGTAGGTGAGGTCTCAAGGCAATATCATCAATCAATCAATCAAAAGCTGACTTATTTATTTCATTGTTGTTTTACACCTTACTCAAGAGTATTTCACTCATACAACGGCAGCCAGCATTACGATGGGATGGAACTAGGCAGAGCCTGGGGTAAATCCACAACCATCCGCAAGTTGCTACAAACCTTCCCATGTACGACTGGCGAGGAGGCCAGCATGAGATGGACTTGAATGCTAAGTCTTGAGCCACATAACCAGACTCCATACAAGTTACCCTTGATGTTCTCTAGGGGCGTCTCAGTAGCTTGCCACTGGTCTGCCGGTGGTTTGTCTTTGCACCACCTTGAAATTAACCTGGGGCATAGTTTCAAGTCGAAAAAACTTTTATGCCGCCGTACCCCTGGTAATAACATATAAAACTAGAACTGAGCTGAATATGAGATGGTCCCTGAAGACTGCAATATAATGCAGGCAATAATGACCAGGTGCTTCTGTTTATCCCACATGATCTGTTCTGTGCATGTGTACGGATGCACACTCAAAGGCACTATCTGGCTTATATCCAGCAACTGAAGCAATGACTTCTCCCCCTGGATAAAGCCTAGTGGAATGTCTGTGGCTTGCTAAAGGTGTGCTAGTAGCTTGCCACGGAGAACCTTTAGCCTGTTCTTTACTGCAGCAGGCAACGTTCCCACTCAACTCAAACAACACTGGTCTGTAAATGAATGATTGCAGAAAGTTCCACTCATGAAATTTATCAGAAAAGTATTATACATGTACTGAAGTCAATAAATAAATCAAACATCATGGAATAATATGTACCTTTTATTATTCCTGTATCTGTAGTAGGTCTAATCTGTACAATTGCTTTATCTACCTGAACTGAACATACAAACGTCTGGTGGACTACATTTGAGCGCAGGACAGCCTGCGTATACACAGGAACGCGACTCTACATACAAACGTTTAAATACTGACGCACACACATGAACATTGTCACTGACTACAATATAGATCATCACACCGTTTCCGAGTATGTGGAAAAATCTGAGGCTGGTGGTCTGGTCGTGACTCTAGAAACCTGGAGGCGCTCCATCGAGCCCATACACGTGATTATGCTAGACTATGGGAACACAACAAAGATGCAGGTGATACCCAGGGCAAATGAGCTTTGCCCTACAGACCACTGCAGGCCTGGCTTGCAGCAGTAGACTCCCATAATAATCCTTACATATTTATAGATAGATAATGATAACCTGTAAAGAGAAGCCAGTGGCCACCAGTCTCTATTCTTAAATGATGTCCCAAGGAATACAGGACAAAGAGAATCAACAGATCTTTACAGTCTAAAGTAAGAATTTGATGATAAAGAAAAAACAAAACGTGGAATGTCATTTGACAAGGACAATGCACCACAACATGCCAATTTCAGCAAAGTCTCTAGAGGTCTGTTCAAAAGACTACAGGTTAACATTTAATACATCTTTTGTTTTGTAAGCGAAATGTTGCGTAGTAGTAACTGGACAGATTTTAGGTGGGTTACATGTTTATATGAGAGTTCAAAAACAACCTAATTTCAACCTGAAAAGTTTGGTATTATTGACAGTAAGTTGTAGGCTTCACTTTTACAGCACAGTAGAAGCCTAATGTGACAAAAATAAAAATATTCAATAATAAACAATCTAAAATAAAAATTAGTAACTGTACATGATAAGCAAACATCAGGTCACATTTTATTGGGACACTGGATGACGGGAATTCTTCACTATTTACAGAAATCTTTACAGATGTCATATGCTGTACAGCAAATTACTAATTCCCATAGGTATCTGCTTACGTAACTCAGGAAGATAACCGATTGGACATTAATGTGTGCAGTGACCTTGTGCAGGGCAACACTCAAACATCTTTCATCGCATCAGTGATAATATCATAAATGGCATATCAGTCCCGTATATTGAAAGGCAAAAAAAGAAAAAAAAACAGCATTGGTTTAAGCACAGGCTTATGTCTCCAGATGTTGACAAGACTTCATGGAACCAAAAATACAATTCAACGAATACTATTCTTTCTATTACGGAAGAGCTCATTGCACTACAAGAAGGCCCAACTGCACCAATATACATACATAATTAGGCCTGCTAAAAAGGTCAGTGTTATTTGTAGTATCATAACTTGATTAACATATGTGTCTCAAACTTCATCCAGCAAAGAACTGTACCCTTAAATTTTTTAAATACTTTATTCTATTTTCTTTTTTTTTTCTAGATTGCTTAATGGTATCATTTGACTTGATATAATGATTATGATCATTATAATGTATATATAGAATATTTCCATGCACACTATTAAAAAAAAACAAAAAAAAAAAAACAAACAAAAACAAATGAAAGTATGAAGCGAACAAATATTCAGTTTCTTCAGAAATAAATCGAATATTCTTCTCACAAGCTATATGTACATAGGCTATGATATTTACACCATTGGTAAGTTTTTGTTCTAATGGATGTACATATGTCATGCAAAAAGAACATTACTTACTTACTCCTAAAGATTTTTAACCCCTCATTCAATTCGTATTTTTTTTTATAAATAAACATATACACTGTCAAGTGATATCCTTAATTGTCCAGACAGAGTGACTTCCCTTTGAAGGTCAGCCAGTGGCGACTTGTGATCATCTTTAGCCTCCTAAATATTCAAGGTCTGCCACCATCGACCCCCAGGGTCTCAGTCAACGCTATACTGCAGGCCATGCGTGGACAACCCGTTGCCATACATATCCCTTCTCTTCAACAGAAATATTAACATATGGTTCTAGACATGAATGGAGGCGACCTGACAGCCATTATGCTTGTTTTGTGAATAAGATCAGAGCAACAATCAGTCCGTAAAGACCCAATACTTCAGCAAAGATAAGAATCAAAATCATGCCAACAAAGAGTCTGGGTTGTTGAGCAGTTCCGCGGACTCCAGCATCGCCCACAATGCCGATGGCAAACCCGGCTGCCAGCCCACTGAGACCCACGCTTAGACCAGCGCCCAGATCGTAGAAACTCCTGAAACAAGAGAATTTATTTATTTATTTGATTGGTGTTTTACGTCACACTCAAGAATATTTCACTTATACGACGGAGACCAGCATTATGGTGGGTGGAAACCGGGCAGTGCCCAAGGGAAACCCACGACCATCCGCAGGTTGCTGGCAGACCTTCCTACGTACGGTCGGAGAGGAAGCCAGCATGAGCTGGTCTTGAACTCACAGCGACCACATTGGTGAGAGGCTTCTAAGTCAACAAGAGAATTACCATAAATAACATGGATACAGAGAGCCATACATGTAGCACAGCTTGACAAAACACGATTTCATCCACTTTTAGAACTGCAATGGATTTTGGCGATGTACATTTACATCGTTTGAAAAACATTTACACTTATATATTTTGACATGATGGTGGAAAATTGTGGGTACTAAGTCAGAACATGGCTTCAAAAGTGATATGTCTACGTACTTATATAAGACTACATGTGCTGGATTTTGACATTATCTTTAATAGGAAATCTTGGTTAATAACTTTTTACTTCAGAGCGTGTCTGCCTTTAAAATTAATTCCCACCAATGTAGAATATTGCTTGTGAAAATTTATCATAAAAGATAGGAAGTAATGCTTTCTCTTGTACACTTACTTTGCCAGTTGATACTCTTTTGATATACCGTTTCCAATTAGTACAGCTACAACCAATCCGTAGATAGCGATAATACCAGCCATAACTACAGGAATAACAGATTTCATGATCAATTCTGGTCTCATCACCGACATGGCAGCAATGCCTGTACCAGATTTCGCTGTGCCATAGGCAGCACCCAGGGCTGAAACAACAAGGAAACAATTAAAAAACATGTAATGTAATAATAAAATATACATACAGAACAGGTTTAGTTAGTTTAACAATACTTAGTAATACGCACAAGTTAAATTGGTCAAAAGAAACAAATACATTCTGGAGAGGAAATCCATCTTTGGAAAATGACTATCGCGGGTCATAATCAAAGTGTTTGCCAGCCAGGAGGGCTACAGTGTTTTGCACACGTAATTTTCTGAAATCATTACCTAACATTATTCAATTCAACATGACACAGGTAGGAGATGTACTCTTAAATTGAACAAAAGTTTTGTGAAAGTGGGCCACACTTATATCCAGCAAGTACAAGAGTTCAGAGCTTTACATCCTAGGCAGTGTGTGCTTGTGATTCTCCCACATAATTTTATAACATAATTTTATAACTGTCACATCATTTTGTCTGACCTGTACACATGTACTCCCCCAGGCACAAAGTTTTTGTTCACATCTAATGCTATTTTTTTTCCTTCTCATATTTGGTGTCACACAAATTTTAGTTAATCCTGCTATTTATTTAATTTATATTTACAACTTCTTCATTATATGTTCATTATATGTATGCAAAATGTTTAAAGACAAATACGTGTACTATTATAAAAGTCACATGCACATGTGTCTTTTTTAGGAACAAAAGGCATCCAGTGTACAGGGCTCAGTGTGTGCTTCTCTGTCGTGTCTATATGCTATATGCTATGTCCACTGTTCCGCAACAAATATCTTCACAGGCTGAAAAGCGGAACGGCATCACAACATCAATGAGATTGCTGAATGATTTCACTGCATGAGAAAGATATCTTTAATTATGTTTCCTGAACACCAGCATATATACATTAGCAGCTGGTCGTATTACATTAAGTTTATGGACTCAATATTAGAAGTCTTCTTCAGGGAATTGTTCTAACTTCATAACATAAGAGTACCAGTGCTGTAATCAACATTACATTAATAGAGACAATTTTGCATCATCTGGGCCTTCATATCTACATCTACATGTATTATGCTAGTACTAGTGATGGATAATGCCAGTTTAAACAGGTAAAATATTGAATGAAGACATGAAGAAATGTAAATCAGTTGTACAATGACAGTGAGAGGACGTACATGTAGGGTACATGTACACCAAGTGACTTCGGCATGATCCTTCCATTCCTTTGAATCCCAGGTAGGGTGCAAGACATTAGAAGAGACGTGAAACTCAACCTCTTAACAGCCTGAATTCCACAGTAGTGTTAGTTTGGCGGGACAGCGACTGGGACGGGCTGCCGCGGTTCATAAACTGATAAATTTATATCACCAGTAGTTAAGTACAGCTTAACTTATCTGTACAGATAGCAAGCACAGAGCGTACAGTAAAGTGATTTTATCTGAGCTGCTAAATGGTTTCATAACTGCATTACATCTATAACCTGATTTTCAAGAGGCGCTCACACTAACAAACCTGATCAAGAAATATGGTTAAAAAAGTGCTAATGCCTATACCTTTAATAATGCCTTGCTCACTAAAAAAAAAAAAAAAAAAAAAAAAAAAAAAAGTGAGACTTAACATAATCTTTTTGTAGTGCAGTCATTCCAAAGTTGAGAGGAGTGTCACTGATGGAAACATCAGGGCAGCCAAGATTTGTACATTCTACATAGTTCAGAAGAAAAAATGACTAGTAATGACTGTAAGCAAGAAATAGAGTTCTGATATAGGATATCCTGAAAGCTATTCTGTGGTCAGAGGAAGAGTAATTTCTGATCAATAATTTAGTGGTAATCTTCACTGATTACTAGCAGCCTAGTGTGTCTCTTACTCATTGACAAAAAATAAATCTCTGCAAATCTTCTACTTTTTCCTCTCAACTGACATTTTACACAACAGAACTGCCATATGCCCGGTGACAGGTGGCGTGGAGGCGGTGCCAACCTGTCAAATTTGGAATTCTCAAAATTTGACAATCCCGAATGACCCACACAAATTTACCTTTATTACATCAAACTCGTCACTTTGCACCACAGGTAATTAAACATTTTGCACAAAAACTGTCAAATCAAATTCCAGTCCACTTATGGCTGTTCGTAGAGAGAAGTAGCCAAGAAAATAAATCGATGAAAATAAGGGATGTAGAACGGCGCAAGCTCAGTACGTCGCGTCGCCATTGATTCCATCAGCTGAATACCGGTGGATTTCTTTAATTCCTTTCAAGGGAAACGACCTAAAACAGGTCAGTTTACAGGGTTTTGCATATAGAAATCTATTCTACATCTAAAATAGAGCCAACATTTGACAGCCAACTACGAACATTCATATAACCTGAAGAATAAGATGACAAACAAAATTTGACGAAAATGTCATTCGGAACACGCCGACCCGCCCTTCATACTCACCGCTGAACACAATAGCAGCTGTGGCGCCCATAACGCCAAAAAACGGCGTGTATAATGGTTGTTCTTGGTCAGCCATTTCTGTAATTCGTTGGAAAACGGAAAACTGTTAAATTAGAGCGAAATTGGATCTTCACCGGCTGACAACGTAACAGCACTCCTGCAAGATGGCGAGTTGGCCTCTAATCATGTGAACACATAGATTAGGTAGCACTGTGAGCAAGAATTTGATTGGATGATAGCAATCCCGCGGTCCAATCAAATCTGTTTTGACTTGCCCACCTCGGCGCAGGGGTCATGTGACAAGGCACATTGAAGGTGTAAGCACATGGCTACCTCTGGGCTGAGAAGACAAACATGTGACTGTTAGTCGTGATGAATGTGATGTTATGTATAGATCTTACCGACGATTCTGTGTACTGAGGAGATACGTCAAAATGAAGTTTAATTATAGGGTAAGATGATCAAAGCAGTGGATGGGTGTACTTTCGTTCGTTTCCAAAAAAAAAAAAAAAAACACATCGCTTTGAACAGTAGTGTTAATACTGTTACTTGAAAACCTCAGCGTACAGGCTGTTGGCCAACATTCGGCTACAGATGTGAAGATAAAAAGCATTAACAAAATAACCCTGCATATCGACATTTAGATCTCACCCAATGAATTATTGATATGATCGAAATGTTGTTACTGGTACACTCTTCCGAAATAAAAAACAGTGGTAGTCCATGCATGTCCACAACAGCTCTTCCAATACTGATATAGGCCATATATATATATATATATATATATATATATATATATATATCGTAAGGTCACCTATATGCAGTAAATAAAAATAAAATTCTGTACACAACAGTTCATTGTGGATGAAGAATGGACATACCCACAATAATAGCGTGATATAAGCTATATAGATCCAACAAATGTATACAGGGTCTGACTATGCTTGTAGCTGTATCACTCGCTCATTCTGCTAAAGCATTGCACAGTTTGGCCAGTTTTGAACTAGTTCTTCCTCAAAATGAATCCCGCTTCTGCTAGTTCATCCTGTCATCCTGTACGGCTTCCTCTCTGGCCGTACGTGGGAAGGTCTGTCACCAACCTGCGGATGGTCGTGGGTTTCTGCCGGGCTCTGCCCAGTTTCCTCCCACCATAATGCTGGCTGCTGTCGTATAAGTGAAATATTCTTGAGTACGGCGTAAAACACCAATCAAATAAATAAATTTCGTCCTGTACATGGCAAAGTATAGTGACTTAATCTGGCTGCAAGTTTCTGGCCGTACATGGGAATGTCTGCCATCAACCTGCGGATGGTCATGGGCTTCCCCCTGGGCTTGGCCCGGTTTTCTCCCACCATAATGCTTGCTGCCACTTGCTGTATAAGTGAAATATTCTTGAGTACGGTATGAAACACCAGTCAAGTAAATAAAAGAAATGTTTCAGTACTGGCCTTATCTTTTCAGTTTTCAAATCTGTTGGGAACAGTGTACAGGAAGGGAAATGTGCTGTTCACACCAGACGGCAATACAGTCATCAGTCCAGTGGGAAACCGGGTTACCTTGTTTGACCTAAAAAAGTTAGTGTATTTTTTTATTGGTTATTGGTAACAGAACACCCATGTCTAGTTCACATTAGTTCAAGATTGCTATGTTACTGTGGCATCTTTTGGTGCTCAGTAAAAGTGGATAGCCTATGTTTGTCACTAGAAATACATGCACATAGCAGCATTTTGACTGCATTGTGACAATATTTTTACATAGAAATGTTGTCCTCAGTTTTAAAGCTTTAATGGGACAGGAGTCACAGTGCTTATGCTAAAGTGGCAAAATCCTGTGATATAAAATTATGAATTGCCCTTTTCAAAAAAATAATGTAGTAGGGTGGCATGTATAAAACATAAACTAACTCTAGGCTGGAGGAAATTTCCCATTAGTGGTAGGAACCCAAAGATCACTTGTTCAAATCCCCAACTAGTGTATAAAGTCTGTCATACTATAACCCTGTTACATTAATAAATACAGTGTATATAAATGATGTGATCATGGAACCCACCATCTAGGTATAAATGTAGTTACTGTAAAATAGAGACATTGGGTCTTGCGCATGCTGTGATCAAATAGGATCACTTGAACAAAGGTGTTATGAGAAGTTGTGACATTGTGAACAAAGATGCTATGAGAAATTGTGATGTGAAAAAAGATATCATGGAAAATTGTGAACTTGTGAAGAAAGATGTCATGGAAAATTGTGGCCTTGTGAACAAAGGTGTTATGAGAAGTTTTGACACTGAACAATGATATGAGAAATTGTGATATTGTGAACAAAGATGCTATGAGAAATTGTGACATTGTGGAGAAAGATGTCATGGAAAATTGTGACATTGTGAACAAAGGTGTTATGAGAAATTCTGACATTGTGAACAATGATATGAGTAATTATGACATTGTGAACAAAGATGCTATGAGAAATTGTGACATTGTGAAGAAAGATGTCATGGAAAATTGTGACATTGTGAAGAAAGATGTCATGGAAAATTGTGACATTGTGAACAAAGGTGTTATGAGAAATTGTGACATTGTGAACATTGTTGTTATGAGAAATTGTGACATTGTTAACAAAGATGTAAAAGCTTGATTTGATTTAAATGTAATTGATTACTTGACTAGTGCATGCCCAGCTTGAACCCGGCTTACTGGGCTATGTCAAACCAAGCAGGCTCACCGTGACAAAAATATATTAAAACATTTCTGAGAATACATGTAATATCTGATGACAAGGTGTGACTCAGATTTGGTGCTTTGACTCCTGAGGTGCAATATTGCACGAAGCAAGGCACTGCCAAATGACATAAAACATGAATATGTATGAGCTGTTGTTTGTTTCAGTAACCGATCCAAGACGTTGCCAGTAACAAGTAACCTGAACATCACATGTATAGCTTTGTCTCCAGACGGCGTGACACTGATCCTTGTTAATGAAGGTAAGGGTGGCAGGTGTTCATGTGACAAGTACATGTAGATGTCGACTGTTCATGCGATAGGTGAACAGTTTTATATGTATGTATGTGATCTTGCAACATATAATGTTTCATGTGTTCAAGAGTACAGGTAAAATTTCATACAGAACACATCATGGCTCTTAGTCACCCTGTTGTCCCAGTTTTTTTTTTCTTGCTTTTTTAATTTAAATGCTCAAGATTTTATCTGAATACAGTAAAGGATACGTAGACCTATATAGATGCACATGTAACTGTGTAGGGTTAAAATGCATGCAGAAATTTAAGAAAAAACAAAGAATGGTAAGTTTGCAATTTCAGACAAAACACATGATGGTAAGTTTGCAATTTCAGACAAAACAAAGGATGATAAGTTTACAATTTCAGACAAAACAAAGGATGGTAAGTTTACAATTTCAGACAAAACAAAGAATAGTAGGTTTGCAATTTCAGACAAAACACATGATGGTAAGTTTGCAATTTCAGACAAAACAAAAGATGATAAGTTTACAATTTCAGACAAAACAAAGGATGGTAAGTTTACAATTTCAGACAAAACAAAGGATAGTAAGTTTGCAATTTCAGACAAAACAAAGGATGGTAAGTTTGCAATTTCAGACAAAACAAGAATAGTAGGTTTGCAATTTCAGACAAAACACATGATGGTAAGTTTGCAATTTCAGACAAAACAAAAGATGATAAGTTTACAATTTCAGACAAAACACATGATGGTAAGTTTACAATTTCAGACAAAACAAAGGATTGTAAGTTTGCAATTTCAGACAAAACAAAGGATGGTAAGTTTGCAATTTCAGGCAGAACAAAGGATGATCAGTTTACAAATTCAAACAAAACAAAAAATGGTAAGTTTGCAATTTCAGACAAAACAAAGGATTGTAAGTTTGCAATTTCAGACAGAACAAAGGGTGGTAGTTTAGCAGAGAATGGTTAAGCCTGAATTACATAATAAACACAGCTTCATCTATATAAGCCTTTGTATTCTTTACTGTATGTAATTTCCTGACGATGGCACAGACATGGTGGCCAAGTTATAGATTGATATTATGACTTCATTACTTGAAGCATTATATAATATAAAAATATAATATTTTTTGATATTATTACACAGTGTAAATTAAAAAAATCTTAATATTCGCCAATATATAAATACTTTACACTTATCAGTGAACACATTTTTTGTCTAATTGTTTTGTTGCAGCTGGAGAAGCATTACTCTGCAGTCTTCTGAGTAAGACAGTATTACATCACTATCACTTCCACAAGCCTGTCCGCTGTATCAAGTTCAGTCCTGATGGAAGGTATGGACTGTTCTTACCCACACAAATGTCTTTTTCTTTGTAGAAATTGTTCAAGTCACTCAAGGATTGGGTTCAAACCCGGCTTTAGACAGGGAATTTGTACAATCCCTTTTTATCACTACATCTGGGGCCTGTGTTTTAATAAGTGGTCGAAAATGCTTGTGTGATCATTTGTCATGTTTGCGCGGTATTCAACATTCATTGAAGACCACTTGTCTTCTGTCAATATTTGTACATCACATGTGAGAAAGCTTGTCATTGACTTACCAAAAGGTGGCTGTTTACGCCGAGCACTCTGGTTTTAACTACCCATAAAATTTATTGCCACGGTAAATATACAAAAATTCTTGAGTAAGGAGTTGAGCAACAAGCAGTTAAGTCAATAAACTCTTTGTAAATGATAGTATATGATTTGTACAGTGTACAGTGCATGTAAATATATACTGTAATTGCTCACTTGTGTAAAGCATCATTATCGCTGAGGCAAATTGCTCCCCCCGCACCCACCCCTTCATTGAGGTCCCAGACTCAAATCTAGCCGTCAGTGATTAAAAACTCTAAGAGTCCAGGGTAAAATACCAGTTAATAAGAAAGCAAGTAAATCATTCATGATCTTTGAAAGTAATAATTAATAACCCATCCTGGTCAAGAAAAATTGTTCTTTAATGTTATTGTATAAAACGACAATCACACGAGTAATGGATTTTGTGTTATTCAGAAAATTTGCTGTGGCGAAGGAGAGCAATGTGGAAGTTTATCACGCTCCAGGGAAGACCAAAGACTTTAACCCATTTGTTTTATACCGGACGTTTTTTGGGGCCTATGATGAGATTATGTGCTTGGACTGGACAAGTGACTCAAAGTAAGTCAGCTTTTTATATCCATCTACTGTGGCACACTGGAGACTGAAATGGTACAAGTTTGTATGCAATAAATACTTGTATCACAAAAGAAAAAACATGGCCTCTTTCCTTAAAACTGACTAAAATCGTATGTAAAGTGAAACATTTTTGATTATCATCGTATTTAACAGCAATCAAAGAATTATACTCTCCTGAGTATTTTCCTGCAGTACTTTACAGGTTCTGATATGTCCTGTTTCATAAACCTCAGTTAGAATTTATGGTTTTGGATATTCAGTTGTGGACCCAAATATTAAGTTACCGGTGACAAGTAAATATGTTGTGCATGGAATCATGTGAAGAGCTTAGAAAAAGCTTCGAGGAATTTGCTGACTAATTGTGTGGTTTTATTTTCAGAGCCTTCTGTGCAGGCAGTACGGACATGAGCACTCGTGTGTATGGGGCCCAGCGATTCACTAATCTCATTGTGTACTCTTTAGGGGGTCACAGTGACCCCATTGTTGGGGCCTTCTTTGAAGAGCAATCTTTAGATGTATCCTTTCAATAGACAGACCACCCTGTCATTCAAGTATGTTTTGAAGTATTGCTTCTGGGAATTTTCTTGAAACAGAAACTAAATATCAGTGTATATTTTAATTTGTGTCTGGTACTGCATAAAAAAAAGAGGAAAAAGAACTTGGTTAAAGTATAAAACATTGAAGTCTTGTCAAATGCCCAGCCAAAGAACCTTGATGTCATTTAATGCGGAACTTGTAAAATTCCATATAGGAACTGTTTTGTTCTTTCCTTTATTATGTCACAATTATCGGTTCATCTGTGCTCATAAAACTCTAATGTAGTACACAAGCACTCAAGCTTCACAGATTGAAATGATGCGTACTGCTGCCATTTGGACCTTTTGCGTAGCTTGTCCTCGGGTCTCCCACTGACTTCAACATTTTAACATTGTAAATGTTGCGCTACAATCCATTTTTGCTGCAACAATGACTCAAGGTCCTGCTTCATAGTAGCGTCACCTGAAGGGATTTAAAATTATTCCACCTTCCCATTGCCTTTTTGACCAATTTATAGAAATATAGTTTTGTGGTGGATGAGAAACAGGTCAGGTTGTCTCCCTTGACTGATCCTCAGCTGTACTCTGTCAGTGAGCGTGGGTTCGTGTGTGTATGGGAGTGTGACACAAGCCCTGATGACCTTGTGCCCTACACTCCCCCCAACCAATCAGAGGAAGCCAAGGAAGAGGAGAGTTCGGCAGTTAAAGGAAAGAATAGTGGTAAAGATGGCGTATTATATAATGATGGTAATACATGTAAGATTGGAATTGAACACTTGGTATATGAAATGGCAACATCTCCTTAGTTTGCTTTTATGAATCTTTTGTGCTCAAGAAAACATTATTATCAGTTTTGACCCTTGTCTTGCTTAGTGATTTATAGTTAGGATGGCCAATTTGGGTATTTTGTAAAATCCAAGTTTTTTTTTTTTTTTTTTTTTTGACCTGAGTTAAATCCAACCTACCCTGGGTCATTTGAAGGATTTTGTTTCCAAGTTAAAGCTCCTAGGGTGTTTCTAGCTTTCTGTAGCCTCTAACCTGACTCCTCTTGTGTATGAAATTGAAATGTTTTTTTCAGCAGGATATGAAATCCCCAAAGAAGTACTTAAACCCACGCATTGAAAGTTAATTTTTTTTATTAAAACCTGTGTCCAGCCAGGGGTTTGAGAAATTCACTTGTGTTTTGTATACTTTTCCAGATGTTGATTCGGTGAAAGACGAGGGTAAAAGTGGAATAGTTTACAAGAAGGTGGACAAGTAAGTTTTTAAATGTTTCTGAGATATTTCCTAAGAACAATATTTTAGGACAAAAATGTAGAGTTATATTGTCCCAGTTGAAATGTGGCAGAATAAAATTAAGTGATAAAGTGATGATTTTAGAGTGACAGTGTTGTCACATTTAAGTCAGCTTGTCCATTTGTTTGTATGTTTTCAGGCACTCCTACCGTTCTGCCAGAGGAGAAGGAGCGGTCTTCGCCACAGTGACCAGTACAGACTACCACAAACATACAAAAATCCTGGTCACAGGCTTCCAGGATGGTGCTTTCTTCTTACATGAGATGCCAGACTTCAACTTGATTCACTCATTAAGGTGCATATTCGGAAACAATAGTTCAATTTTGTACAACCATACATTGACAGTTAATACAGAAATTGTAATGAGAATATTTCACGTTTAAATTTGAATATTGTTTTCCTGAGACGACAACCCAATTAAGACTTTTGTGTTATCAGAATTGTCTGTTTCCTCTTATTTACATTGACAACATTCTTCATTAAATGTCAATAATTTGATCATGGCACCCATGTTCTGTGTGTGAGCATTTTATAAGATTCAAGATCAACAGGGTCATGGGTTCAAATCCAGATATTGCAGCTTCTGGTGTGGCTTAAATTTTACTGTGTTACAGTATTTCAGACCAGATGATTGCCTCTGCCATGTTTAACAAAACGGGGGATTGGCTTGCGCTGGTGTGTGCTGGACTTGGTCAACTGCTTGTGTGGGAATGGCAGAGCGAATCCTACATACTCAAGCAACAAGGCCACTTTAACACCATGAGTTGTCTCTCTTATTCCCCAGACGGCCAGTTTATCGCCACAGGAGGGGATGATGGGAAGGTATGATCACTTCTCTCACCGGGTGGGATTGTGTTCTTTTTCTCACTAGGAATTGTGGGGTTCAGTTTAAAAATGTAAATGCATTGCTGCAGATTTTGAAGGGACATTTGTGATTTATTTTTGTTATATTTACATGGAACAGGTTGTGAAAGGCTGTATATTCTAGCCAGGTTTTCGAATGTGGGAGTGAAAATAAGCTGTGGGGGTGATTGTGGGGTGGGGGTGGTGGGGGGTATTTTGTTTGGGTGTTTTAATGTTATTTTGAAACTCTTGTCTAAAATCATAGTTAGTATCTCAACAGTTTTGTTTGTGGACAGTCAAGTGTATGCGTCTTAAGTTTTTCCCATCATAAGCTTGATACTGCTGTTTTCAGATTTCGAATCAGAGATTTCTAACACAGCATAGGCGGTGGCCTAAATAAAATATGAAATTAAATATACTGCGTGGCAGTTTTTAAATTCATATTCATATAGGATTATGAAGCAGTCTTTTTGGCAACTGCAGTGTGAGAAGGTCAGACCCAAATGCAGGTTTCAAATTTGTTCAGATGAGAAACAGAAAATGTTACATATTTGGAAATAGAAATAGAGAGTGCTAACTAGAAAACCCTGGAATTATTTGTTTAATGAAATACACATCCTTAAACAAAGTGAATGCATGTACACGTAATTAGAATTTTGTTAATAACCAAGTATGCTAGAATTCGGGTGTTTTCTACTCTTTCAAAATATCAAAATGGATTGAACTTCGGTATATAATTGTCCGAGAGTGCCCAACCAGATGTTGTTTTCAGTAGGAGTGTGAAATGCACACATCCATGATGGACTTTGCTCTAACCGTCTGTTTAGTGTTAAGCACAAGTAAAGTAAATAAATAAATACATGAACAGATGTACAAATTACAATGTAACTGTCTGTTGACCCGACCTGGCCTATTGAATGTTCAGTTGTGGTTACATTTGTCACCGTCTGGTTTGAGAATATGTGTAAGATCTGTCTTGGAAGGGGTGGGGATTGGGGGTAGGGGGTGTTTGAGGGTGAAAGAAATATAAATATGTGTATGGTGTCATCTTAAGCTCAGCTGTGGTGCTCCTTACTGTTTATCTTGTTTCTTTTTTACTGATGGCACTGCTTTTGTTGTGATTGTCAAAGTATAACAAACTGTTGATTTTTACAGGTGAAGGTTTGGAACACCAGTTCAGGTTTCTGCTTTGTGACATTCACAGAACACCTGGCAGGTGTCACAGGTGTGCAATTCAATCAGAATGGACAGGTGGTGGTCTCTGCCTCATTAGATGGCACTGTGAGGGCCTTTGATTTAAACAGGTGAGATTATAAACAAAATGAAAAAAGAACAAACATCATACTTTGGTGCAGCTCAACATTTTAACTGAGCAAGTCAGTTTTTTGATTACACATTACATGGTGAGACCATTGTGTACATGTCTCTACTATAATATGTTCAGATATTATTTTCTTTATATTTCACGGCAATTTACAATGATCTTTGACCAATATTTAATCTCTTATTACTATTAAACTTGAGTTAAAAAATGTAAAATAAAATATTACAGAGTAAATTTAGAATCCCGTCAAATAATATTTCCATGAAAATCATTATGAAGAAGTCACATGACAATTTTCATCTCGCATTTTGCTTTTTACCTCCTAGCCCAGGCATCCAACCATTCACTGTGCTATATATCCTATCTATCTGTATACATACTTGTGTATTATTTTAGATAGGCACTGGGTTATAACAGCTTAAGGAAAGGAATGAAAGGTGGAGTGTTTTCCCCTTTGAGAAAAAAATGGGAAGTTCCATTCATCTTTATCAATTTGTAAAAGTTAATACTTTTGATGAGCACCATGTATGACTTAAAGAATCGAGCAGAGAAATAAAAGGTGGAGTGCTGTCTCCTTTGAAAAAAAAATTGAAGTGCCGTTTATCTAAATATTAATTTTTAAATCCATCATAAGTTTCGGTTTTTGATGAGCACCCTTCATGTATGGCTTAAAGGATCAAGCAAAGGATTAAAAGGTGGAGTGTGGACTTGTCTGCTTTAAACAAAAACAAGAAGTGGCTTTCATCTACTGTCAATCTTCAAGCTGTTCTCATGTTTGTAAGGTGTTTCATATTCTGGCATATTTTCAAGGCATTTTTCTGCATTGACAGATAAAATTACACTTTGTATAATGCCCTGAAACTGGCCAGTCTAACCAATGTAGTTTTGTCTCCAAAATCAAATTAAAAATATGCATAAATTGCACTGAAAGTTGCTCTTTTATAGACGAAAAGTTTGAGGAGTTAGGATATATTGATTTTTAAATCCATCATCAGTTACTTCTTTCATGAAAACCCTACATGTATGACATTCTCTTCCATTTGGTTTGTAAATGTATGCTTTCTTTAGGTATTGTAATTTTCACACCTTTTCATCCCCGTGTCCCATACAATTCATCAGTTACCAGTTTCCATGAACACCCAATGACTTTCTCTCCCAAGTTTATTCTTGAACACATACTTGTTTTCTTCAGATATCGTAATTTCCGCACCTTTTTAATCCCCGTGCCCCTTACAATTTGTCAGTTATCAGTTTCCATGAACACCCAATGACTTTCTCTCTCAGTTTATTCTTGAACGCATACTTGTTTTCTTCAGATATCATAATTTCTGCACCTTTTCGTCCCATGCCCCATACAATTTATCAGTTATCAATTTCCCTGAACATCCTGTGACTTTCTCTGCCAGTTTATTCTTGAATGCATACTTGTTTTCTTCAGATATCGTAATTTCCGCACCTTTTCGTCCCATGCCCCATACAATTTATCAGTTATCAATTTCCCTGAACACCCTGTGACTTTCTCTGCCAGTTTATTCTTGAATGCATACTTGTTTTCTTCAGATATCGTAATTTCTGCACCTTTTCGTCCCATGCCCCATACAATTTATCAGTTATCAATTTCCCTGAACACCCTGTGACTTTCTCTGCCAGTTTATTCTTGAATGCATACTTGTTTTCTTCAGATATCGTAATTTCTGCACCTTTTCGTCCCATGCCCCATACAATTTATCAGTTATCAATTTCCCTGAACACCCTGTGACTTTCTCTGCCAGTTTATTCTTGAACGCATACTTGTTTTCTTCAGATATCATAATTTCTGCACCTTTTCGTCCCATGCCCCATACAATTTATCAGTTATCAATTTCCCTGAACACCCTGTGACTTTCTCTGCCAGTTTATTCTTGAACGCATACTTGTTTTCTTCAGATATCGTAATTTCCGCACATTCACGTCCCCACGCCCTGTACAGTTCTCCTGCCTGACTCTGGACCACAGTGGTGAACTGGTCTGTGCTGGGGGTCAGGATGAGTTTGAAATCTTTGTCTGGTCTATGAAAATGGGAAGACTGCTGGAGGTGAGAAGACTCATGTATTAAGGTCATGAAAAGCCTGAAAATTAGATTTTTTTTTGTAATTGGGCCTGGAAAAGCCTTTAGACTGGGACTTCAGAACCAACCTGAGCTACAGTGTATATTTATTTATTTATTTGATTGGTGTTTTACGCCGTACTCAAGAATATTTCACTTATATGACGGTGGCCAGCATTATGGTGGGAGGAAACCAGGCAGTGCCCAGGGGAAACCCACGACCTCCACAGGTTGCTGTCAGACCTCCCCACGAGAGGAAGCCAGCATGAGCTGGACTTGAACTCACTGGGATCACATTGATGAAAGACTCCTGGGTCATTATGCTGTGCTAGCGTACTAACCAACTCAGCCACGGAGCCCCCTACTACAGTGTATAGTATAGCTTTCTTCCAGGGGAATTTGTATTCCAACTTTAAAACTGCCTAATACAGTGGAGTGTATATGTGAAAAGGTGTATATCTGAAAGCTCAGTCAATTAAGATTACTTTTCATGGCTTTAAGATTGTATAGGTGCAGTATATTTATTCCAAGTAGCATGGAAAATATGGATTTTATACCAGGAAAAGCCTTGACAAAGCCTGGAATTTCTTCAGCTCTTCGTGTTGTGTTGAAGATGGGATGTATTGGTTTCAGTGGCACTATAGTACGTTTTGTGTGGTCATATTGGTTTCAGTGGCACTGTAGTACGTTTTGTATGGTCACGAATACAAGTTACAGTGACCTGGTTGTCGCAGTACAAACCGTTTAAGAACGCGATTTAATTTTAATCATTCTAGACATTTCCGAGATTTTTCGAAAAAGTTAATCATTTCCTGGTTTGATGCCCAGTTTGAGAATGTACTGTAATTCTTCAGCCTTTTGAACCACTTTTTTTTCAGTGGAATTTGTGCTTACAATTATTATGAAAATGACATTAAACTTAATATGTTTGTGTCATTAAAGATGCAAGATTCGTATGTTATATTTTCATAAATAGTTGAAGAATTAGGGTAGTGGAAAGTTCATGTCAGGCTGGTGTCAGACTGGGTGGAGTGTATTGGGGCTTTGACATGGTATTCCAGCAAGACTGCGCTACAAATATATCGACACTTGGGCTGGCATTGTACAGGGTAACTTTGTCATGATAATGCTGAAATAATGTCAAATTTCGAAGAGGATCCGAACAAAGAAACAAAGATTTATTTGTTTGTAAGATTGGTGTTTTACGCCATATTGGAGAATATTTCTTCTATGCCAGCATTATGGTGGGAGGAGGACAAACGAAGCACCAAACACTGTGGACTGTGTTCATGAGTTCATATTCATGAGTACGGAGTATAACACCAATCAAAAAAATCAAAAAGAGTAAATGAAGTGATCAGCATGTTGTAATGTCTGTCTACAGGTATTGGCCGGCCATGAAGGCCCCAATCAGTAGTCTGGCCTTCAGTTCCAGCCACACCCTGTTGGCCAGTGGCTCCTGGGACAACACCATCAAACTATGGGACATCTTTGAAAGCAAGGGAGCGAAAGAGACAATAACTCTTTCATCTGATGGTAACACATATTTTACTGTAATGTGTATAAAAGCTGTCAATCGGGTAATGTGACTAAATGGTGGCTAAAGGTGGGAGGGTTATTGGTGGTTATATGTATATGATACCAAGAGTTACTTCTTGTCAATCAAAATATGGCTTGCTGTCACATCAGGGCCTTAGATCTATGAATGGTAAAGAGTATGAGTGCTGGTAAATAAAATTTGCATATGAACTTTTATGTTGGAAAACTATACCTTGAAAACTTAATAGGCATATTTTGGAACCTTTTCTCAATTATTTCTCCATTTTCATCAAAATCAGTGTTGATAAGTTTTTATTAAGGTATGATTAGTATGTGGGATATGGTATAAAGACTTAAAAAACACTTGTCTTTTGAGTTTATTATTGTTTTTTTTTTTTCCACCATAGAACATGTAGCAATCAAGTCCAGCTCATGCTGACTTCCTCTCCATCCGTTCGCGGTAAGGTTTGCTAGCAACCTCTGGGTGGTCATGGGTTTCCCTGAGCCCGGTTTCCTCCCACCATAATTCTGGCTGCCATTGTATAAGTGAAATACTCTTGAGTATGGCATAAAATATCAATTGATCAATTAAATATATAGTATATGTCCCACAGTGAGTCCATGCGGCTGTATATGCTGTAAATGTAGGAAACTGATTTGGTTCACACTTTGACAAATTCTTTTCCTGCCCTTGTTATTAATACTGAAAACCAAAAGCGAGTTTAGTTTCCCTAACCAGGTGCTTGCCCTGTGTCTCATATTAAGAGTTATTTATGAACATTTATTTACAGTGCTAGCCCTTGTCTTTCGGCCGATGGTAATGAGATTGCCGTGGCAACACTGGATGCTCAGATCAGCTTCTGGAATCCCCAGACTGGGGAACAGACAGGATCCATAGAGGGCAGACATGACCTGGGTTACTCCAGGAAAGACACAGACAAAATCACTGCCAAGAAATCTGCTTTTGGAAAGTATGAGAGCAGTCATTTTGAAAATTGACCACTTCAGATACATAAGTAAATTAACAATAAATAATGAAGTTTTTTTCTTAATTTATCACATTTCAGAATTTTCCTTACTGTTCCAAGTTCAGATAGTGCACAATTTGAATATCTGATGTAATGGCTGGTGTAAAAATTGATGTTAAATGCAGGGAGTTTTATTGTTAACTGCAGATGTCTAATGATGCATATTGTGTTAAGAAAGAGATATGAGGTCTTCATTAAATTCAGAAAGAAAAATGTTGCCTTTCATATTTCGTGGGACTAGCATTTGGCCCTTGAAGCTATAAGTTTAGTGGATGTGTTAAATTGACATGTTAATTATGGCCTGCCAATGCAGGGAGTCTTTATGTTTTAACCAAGAAAATGTACTTACCACCTTCATCAAGAGAAATGCAAACACTGACCTGTTGGATTGTATGTGTACATTTGACCAAAGTACATTGTAGTTTTGTTGCATTTTTTGATCATGAATTTGAATTTTCATGTAGTTTATTCATCCTACAGGGCCTTCAACACAATCTGTTACTCAGCAGATGGTAGCTGTCTCCTGGCTGCTGGGAAATCTAAGAATGTGTGTATTTATTCTGTGGCTGACCAGTTGCTGATGAAGAAGTTCGAGGTTTCCTGTAACATGTCCTATGATGGCATGCAGGTAAACATTCATTGACACTTGCTCGTTAAAGCACTACTGTGCTTGTCCTAATTTTTGGGACAGATATCAGCAGTGCAGGAACCAAAAAAGTACATGATTTCTCTCCCATTTGTGAAAGGAAAAGTATATATATATATATATATATATATATATATATATATATATATATTGTTCATAAGATGAACTAAACAATGTGAGAAAGGAGAAAGTGTGTATTCCTGTTCTAATAATCATATGTATATTGGCTAAGGAACAGACTAGGTGTTCTAAAACTTAGAAGAATTACAGTACTTCAATTCTAAGAAGATCTCTGTGAAAATATTAAAACATATACATGTAGCCCTGAAAGACTCCAACTCCTTTCTTGATATTTGCCTTGTGCCATGAAGGCTTCCAAGGCACACATGCCTTGGCCACTGCCTCTGTCTTCCTGCTGCTCCACTATGAAGTGGGACATGTGCGTTGCTGCTCAAGATGGCGGCAGTGACCAAGGTCTGTGGGTCGGGACATACGCTGGCAGTGCGGCGGGTGGGGAAAGCAGGTCTTTAAGTAGGTGTCTTTTATCTACACAAGACTCATTGAATAACAGAGGTAATCAGCCTGGACCTTCATTGAGTACAAAATTAACACTTTTCGTCTTGAGACTCCAACGACGCTAGGCCAATATAAGAAAAGGAGTTTGAATCTTTCGAGGCTGGCTACATGTAATGCAATTGCTCAGAAGGATTTACAAGCTACAACTGAAGTAAAATCTTCGTTTTCGGTAAAAATTGCCTGATGTAACATGATAATATTCCTTCTGCGATGTTGAATCAAGCAGCTACATGGTTGATATCAGGTAAGTTATGCTGGAATGACATCAAGCTTGTTCTGTTGTGACGTCATGTCAGGAAAACTGGAAACAACAAATTGACAAGAAAAAACATAAAAAAAATTGCAATAGCTGTTTTAATATACTGCAGTTTTAATATACTGCAGTTTTTTAACAATTTGGAAAAGCAACTCAGGCAATCTTGATCCTTACCATAAATATGGGGAACTTCTTACCGACTTTGAATGGTAACACATGTACAGAGGCAGCTAGTATTTTGTGAAAAGTAATTATATGGGGTGTTGTAAAAATAATATCAAGAATTCAGTTGGATTCATTTGATTGATTTTTGGTAAAAGTCTCTTTAAAAGAGCATGAAAAAAAAAAACTGAAGAATCTTTGTGCTGCTGAAAACTTAGTTAATTAGCTTAACAATTAATATCTTCACAACTTTTTTTTTTTTTTTTTTTTTGAAATATGAACAACCAAATGAGTACATAGGTGTATGTAGTTGGCCATGTCTCAGTTGGTGTCTTATGTTTTTGTCAGTCATTTGTTCTCAGTTTTAAATCTTCTAATAGTAACAATTTTCTGTTCCCATTGGCAATAACTCCAACAGTGGTTGCTCCCATAACTGTTCATGAACAGGAATTTCATGTCCATCTTGTTTTTCAGCAATTTTTGGACAAAAAGAGCATGACAGAGTGGGGGAGTTTACAACTGGTAGAGGAAGGTGTGGATGAAGGGGACTCGTCACATCAGATCAGCCTGCCGGGGGTCAAGAGTGGGGACTTCAGCTCCCGGAAATGGAAGCCTCAAGTACGAGTGTCAGCTGTCCAGTTCTCACCCACAGGTCAGTAGCAGCAGATAACTTACAGCCACTTATTAAAGGCCATAAACCAGCTCATACTAATTGTTGGTGATGTAAGCCTTTGGACTGATGACGTGTCATTTCTAGTGTCTCTTGAACAGTATTTGAGTTAATTTGCCGGCAAAGTGAATATTGTTGTATTAGAACTTTCTGCTCAATGCAAGATAATTCTATGCCCTTTGTTTTCTCAGGTCGCTGTTGGGCTGCCACCACCACTGAGGGATTGCTGATTTACTCATTGGATCATAATCTTGTCTTTGATCCATTCCATCTTGACATGGAGATCACACCTTCAAGTGTAAAGAGTACTCAAGAGAAGGGAGAATACTCTGCAGCACTAATGCTAAGTTTTAGGCTGAATGAACAGAGCCTGATTCAGATGGTCACAGAAAGTATTCCCCCAAGTGACAGTAAGTGGTATCATGATCTGACTTCCTTTTGAGAGCATACTCTTGTAGTACTTAAACAGGGCCATTTGTACAAAAAAAAAATTAAAGGTTCTTCATCTCAAATTTCAAAGTTGACATAATTTGTGACTGTATTTTATAAATAAATTTGTATGAACACTCATCTCTTCGATGGTTATCATACATCATATATTTTTGTTAAATTTACTTATTAGTTTTACATGTAAGATACACCTTGATCGGTTTGGATGTCCAACATTTTGGGCGCAATTTCCAGAACTCAGATCTGACTATCTGGATATGGCCATATTAATATCGGCTGAATAAAAACTTTCAAGTTTTAAGCGTAGAAATGAAAATAACATGGCTTATATGATGATATAATGAAAACAACACTGAATTCCAAGCAAGCGGAGATCATTTTGCTTTATGTGTGGGTGATGGTGATCTGCTGGCTTATTTAAAAGAAGCCTTGTACATTTGTCAATCCAGCTGGTTGGCACTTTATCAGTGAGGTCGTAGTCTTGAATCCAACTCCTGGTTTAGCCACGACTAAGATATTTTAGGTACCAAATGAAAGTGTCATTTTTCTCCTAGCACTCATTTTCTGTTCCACTGAAAATTAGCAGTTGTTAAACACATGAAAAAAAAGTCTGAAGTATGTTACCTAATTCCTTTGGCCAAAATAAAATAAATCAAATAAATCAAAGAGGGAGAGCTGTAATGTTAAGCTGCAGCAACTAGTCCTGGCCAAAGTGGTAGAAGTGAAACAATCTTATTGTCAGGGAACACTGCCCAATGAAATGGACTAAATCAGACCATTTTGTATTTATTTTCTCAGTTGACCTAGTGGGAGTGTCATTGCCGGATGTCTATGTGGATAAAATGCTGGATTTTTGTGCCTCTAAAGTGGAGAGCTCCCCCCACCTGGAATTTTACCTTTTGTGGATACAGAAACTCCTGTTTGCTCATGGACCCCGGCTAAAGCAACGCTCCCAGGCTATAATGTCAACGCTACGGTCTCTGCAGAGGAACGTCACAAGGAAATTTGATGACATAAGTAAACTGTGAGTACTTATTTCTGATGCTGCACGTTTTTGGTGTTTGTTACCCTTTTTTGTGTGCATGTTAGGCCAAAAGAAAAACAAATCGTCTGTTTTGGTGATTGGAAAGCCTTAAAGAACAGGAAAATAAAAAGGTGGTTTTTCAGTTTTATTTTTATCACATTTTTGGATTTGGCTCACCAAAAAAACACAAAGTAAAGTTAGAGTCACCTTAATATCACATGGCGATATCATTTTAACAGAAGAGGTAGCCCATGTACACAGACATGAAATGAAACTTTTATTCTTTTGACATCTTAAATGTTAAGTTTAAAAATTGGGAATCCTCCCTGACTTAAAGCTGTGTCTCAGAGGAGGTGCTGTGTGGGATGTCAGGTCTGGTGTCTTAGGCAAGGTGCTCCATTGAGTTGTGGATTTATTTGTTTGATTGATGTTTTACGCTGTATTCAAAAATTGTTGAATACCTTGAAGGCATATCTGTCAGCATATGCTCTTTTAATGATAAGGTATGCGAAAAGGTGTTTATGATGTCTTCTGGAATGGAATTCTCCAGACGTTAAGTTTGAATGAACTTTTGCATTGTGTTTTATTTTGGATTCTTTTTTCTTATTTTGCCAATGACTTTACCATTGTTCCGGACAATCCAGCATTTTAAGGATTTATCTTTGCTCTGTGTAGGTGTGATCACAATCGGTACAGTATACAGTATGTGCTGTCCTTAGCGGAGTTAAAAAGAAAGAGAGGACGTGTGCTGGAAGGAACTGAGGATCAGTCTGACCCTGAGGACTGTGAGGACAATTGCGATAGGGACAGTGACAGTAGTTTGGAGTTCTTAACAACCTGACACCACACCCCAACCCAACACCCCTCCCACACTCGTAGTGTGTTGTGGACTTCCCTGGTGAAGCTGACTGCCATGGTACAAGGATGAGCTAACAACTTGACCCAGCAGTCCTTTAGTGTGTGGACACATCTGTTTGTAGAGGGTTGAATGGAAGTCGTCACCTTTCTCTGTAAATAACTCAGTGTGCATGTGCATAGCAACGAGGTATCGTGCAAATATCAGTCTGCCAACAACCTGTGGATGGTCCTGGGATTCCCTCCTATCATAATGCTAGCTGTTGTTACATATGTGTGAAATATATGATATAAGATTATATCAACAGATTAGAAGCAGTATAGGGATACACAGTTGTGCTCTGGTATGTCCAAAGTATGGCTCTTGCAGCTTTGTATGGAATTCTCACCTTCCTGCCCAAACACATGCACAAGCATTCCAGTGTTTTGTTGACAGCAAAACAACGGAGGGATAATCAAAGCCTCGGTGTTATCAAGGTGTATAGCCTTTGTGAAGTGTGCATGGTTGTACAGTAATACTGTATAACCAGAATCTCACATGTCAAGTGGATTACAGATGTGACAGACTTGTGGTTTCTCATCACTGTGGTTCAGGATTCAAATCCATTAGTAGTCATCTCCATCTTATAATATGTACGATGTACTTAACAATTTTTCAGTCATATGACGACGGCCGTCCTGTTAACATAATAAAAGTATTCTGGCATATTCACGAGCACTGTGGGATGGATAGTTGTTGCTCCTAACAATAGGCAGTGTGGAGAGGAGAAATGTGCCAACTGTGCACATGGTGTAAGGCAGTTGCCAGTGTATGTATGTAGTGTACACACAGAGGACTTGAATTGAAACACCAAGAGATTTTGAAGAGTGAAGCCTGTTAGCAGAATGTGAATTAATTTGTACATGTACAGGTGTGTGTACAGGATGGAATAGAATTGATTTCCCAAGTGATTCTAAAGAATCAGACACATAGTGTTCATAGCGAGGAACGGGATGGAATCCTCAAAGGCCCTAGAAGACCATATGCAATTAGAAAATAAGGGAAAGAATTGAATAAGGGCGATTAGAGTTAGAACTGTTTAATGGCTGAAGTAATGTCCTACCTTGTCATGTGACCTGTCAGAAATGTGAAGCAACTATTATTGGTCAAATTTACTATAGCATGGGGCATTTGAAAAAGTGTTATAAAAAGTTGTTTAGAGTGAATGATCGATGGAGGAAATTGAGGTGCTGAGCATTTGTGAACTTGAAATTTCTAAAGGAAAGATGCGTCATTTGTGCCTGGAACATGGTGAGGTAAGCCATCGGTAAAGTAATGTCAATAAAGGTTGTCTAACACTTCGCATGATACATTTGCACTGGCTTTAACTTTAATGATATTAAAAGAGTTTGAACTCGAAACTCTCCTATTGGCCCTTCCACAAATGAGACGTGAATAAACCAGTGTTACAGTAAAATGGATGAGATCAAGCTTTACTCTAAATGAGTAAGAATGCTTCTATTAATTGTTAAAATGTGCTGAATGACAGGGACTAGTTCCATTGAATGATACACGCATTTAGGGTATATATCTCATTTTCACATTTCTTTTATTATAATTGAAAGCAGTACTCAGTTATAGCCCATGACCAAGAAAGTCATAACTGGATGCTTTCTAAAGAAGGATAACTCAGTTGCAAAATACAATGTGCTATATCACTGAGCAGTGGACTGTTTTGCTGAGTTATCTTCCCTTAGACAACATACCGCTAGCGCTTTGCCTATCTGGGTCATGGGCCATAACAGAGAATTTTCCCCCATTGAATTCCAGTACTATTATCATGAATATATTAAATGAAATACATGTACGTAGTCTGGGTTACAGGCTATTACATTTGAATCAAGGTCTCTTATGAATTTTATATAAATAAATCTGACAATTCTGAAGGCTTGCTTCCTAGATTTACAGACACCGAATTAAATGTGTAATTATTGGTAGACCATAATGGTGATTTGACTTTTGTTCTGCAGAGGTGGTTAGCGTGCCAGCGCAGCGCAAAGATCCAGGTGCCTCTTTCCAATGCTATCGCTGCGAGTTCAAATCCGGTTCACGCTGGCTTCCTCACTGGGGAGGTCTGATCTGCCAACAACCTGCAGAAGGTCGTGGGTTTCATCCCGAGCTCTGCCTAGTTTCCTCCCATTATGGTGCTAGTCGCCATCGTATGAGTGAAATATTCATGACTACGTCGTAAAACACTAATGAAGTAAATAAATTTATATTTTCTGTAGAACACACACACGAGTATGTGTATAGACAAACCAAAGGTGATTTCATGGATGTCGGGGTGGTTCAAAATATGATGGTGGTTTACTTAATTTGTTTCTCCCCCATTACATTTGAAATGAAGGTGTACAAATCCTGCTTGCTAATTTACATAAAGCTGTGCTTTAGTTGCAACTGATTCGCCCTTTGACCCATGAGCTTGCCTACTCTCATGTAGTAGCCGCTGGCTTGTCAGATGACTCTTGAAGTCAAGTGCGGTGATCTGCTATTGAGTTGGGCTCTACTCCATAAACTAGACGGTCGTATAAATGGAGTGCAGAAATTTAAGTGAAATAAATTACCATCAGGACCTTAAAAAAATGATCTCTTCTTGTAAAATAAGATATATGAAATTACTCATTCATCATGAGTAATCCTTTTATTGAAAGAATAAATGATGGTGGCATAATATCGCGTCGGCAACATGTTGAAATCAGGAAGTACAAGTAAAGTTTTCCGTAAAATAATAACATGCAAAACCATTTGGAGGAGTCAGTCTTTTTGTCGTGTAGTTTTCAGACGATTTTTCCTCCTCTTCTTATAGTTCTGGTGCCATTTTTTTGAATTTGGTTCCATTTTGTTTGAGAAAGCCCAGTCTGTAAGGACTTCACGAAAATCAGTTGCAAGTCAAGTGCATAGGCCTACATTGTACGCATACATATGTGTATAATTGTATACCGATATAACCTAGCACACGGCCGTGAAGTCCTGTTGGCGTTCATTTAGCTATAAATACATGACATTTTGTGAGGTAAAGATCGTTTTATGATTTGAATATTTATATTCATTGACCTCTTTTGTGGTGGACAGTACAGTACCGTCGCAATAGGAGGCAAATCGTAGAGTTACATTTTCGGTCAAAGCTTTCGTGTTCAAATGTATGGGTTTTGAATACGGCCTCTATTTCGCCATGGGAATGTAGTTTGTTGAGACATATACGGGTTCTGGGCGTCAGCTTCCTTCACCCTGGAAGGGTGTTTGCGGGGTTTTACTGTTTTCAGACCTCCGCTGTGCCGTGACGCGGTGCCAGTTGTGACACGGCGCACTAGGGGCGTCGTCCACAGAGATCCCGTTATTCTCGGAGGCCATGATGATAATGGGAGGGACACTTCATCCGTGGTAAACGTAACTGTCGGCGTCATCATAGACCAAAACGTGGTGGCTTTTGTGGTTTGGCTCCAAGTAGGGTAGCCAGTGTGTGGCCTCAGTTGGCCTGGGGTATCGTGACCCGCTGGATGCGTCCCAGATTTCCTCACAGTCAGGTTTGGCACGGTCTTTCCAGGAACATCAGACCATTTGTATTTTGTGAACGTCTTCCAGATGCAATCCTGCATGGGGGACGACCCGCGGTATGTAAAGTGAAGACGTTCGCATCCCTTCTCAGAACAGTAGTCATAACCAGTGCGCCCGTACCTCGCCGTCACTTTGAAAAACAGCATTCTGTAAAGGTTAAAAATAAAAATTATCTTCGTAATTTAACCTAAGTTGTGACATCCTGAAATTATGGCTCTTAACAGCCTGATGGGGTACATGTATATGCATAAAGTACAAAACGTTGGGGCCTTGTAACTATTCTGGACCAAATATGTCCCTATAACTTTTTGATACGTTTCTCTGCATTTTGTAATTGGCTTCCTTCGTTAAACAATGCGACTCGTCATTTCAGATTGATGACATGATGCAACATGTCATCTTGTCAGTATGATATTGCAAATGAACAAGACTGAACTTCGATTTGACTCTCTGATAATTCAGTTTTACCATTAATAAGATAAGGCATGTGTGTACCCACGTATACACCTTTGTATATGTCGCACAAGTGTTAAGGTCACCCTCGGAGACGGAAGTACATGGCTTACCCAGTTTCGGAGTCAACGAAGAACCGGTTTGTCATTGAATTCATTTCTTCCCAAGAGTTCCCTTCGAGGTAACGTTCAGACTTGACAATCACAGTACTGTTGCCACATCCCCTCTTCTCTAGCTCCCAGAACACAGAAAAGGCATGGAGGTCCTTAATACAAAGTCCTATGCTTGCATAGTCTCCTCTGTAAACGATAAAATTCATATGCAAAAGTGTTTGGAAATCGGTATGTTCATGGAAAATTGTGATCTTTTTTAGTTATGACTTGTATGAAAAGAAGCATGTTAATTATGAAGGGTTTTGAACCACAAAAGCACGTGCTTTGTCATAAAATATGAACTTTTCTGAAGACGTGCTAAAGTGATCGTTATCTGGGTCGACCCGTGAAACAGTTTTATTGCACCGGAAGAAGAAACCCCATTGGAACGTTTCAGTGCTCTTAGGATTTTCCACATGAAAACTTGTTCGTCTCAAGGGCAGGAATGAACAATAGACTTCACTGTTCTGGACCATATTATTTTAGGCGATACAGTTTTCCTATTAACAATAAGAAAACATTTCAGGCAGATAGAGAGAAAAAAATCCCTGTCTTACTTGTCAAAGGCTACAGGGTAGACGACAATGTCGTGGGGTAGGTCCCAGTCCCAGGAGAGCAGATAGCCTTTGTTTCGGATGATGTTAGGGTGGTACTCCACTCTCTGCATGGCCCCAGTACCCATGACGACCCCGGCAAGGGATAACGGTTTCTCTGGCACTTCATGACGCCAAATCTTCAAGGTCTTGTAGTGTTCGGGATTGGCTCGGATAAACAACTGGAGAAGAATACAAGGTATTCAAACTATTGTCTTTTTTGAAATTTTTCTTTCTTCCTCGAAATGCCCGTATTTTGTAATCGGATGTTAAGATGAGGACTATGATTTTGATTTTATGCTCTGATTTCATGTCTTGTCTGTTGCTGACATCCGGATTTCCGCACTACAAGAACATCAGTCTAGAAAGCTTTTCGTCTTGACGAATGGAAATAAGACAATCTGTCTGATATAATTTTGTATACATTTCCACTGAAACTGAATCTATGCGTCGAAACAGACGTACGTATACCAGCCGTCAACCAAAATGGACGTTTCCTGTCAATAATAGACGTACATAAAGCTAATTCCGAAAACAACGTTTAACGCAAACCACTAAAGAACTAAGTAAGTACGTTAATTACGAAATTAGGACGGAATCCTGCCAAGAGAAGCAGTCGACAGTTTTCATTGATGTTGGCAAAACGCAATGAATGTTCTAAGCGAATGAATGAAATCAATATCTAAATTGTGTACCGTGCTTGTTGATAAGTTGTCAATAATCACATCCTGTATCTCAGTTGTGTGTTGATTGCAACTGGTCATGTATCTAACGTGGCCATCTTATTCGGAACGAGGGGCCTCTGTGGCTCAGTCGGTTAAAGCGCTAGCGCAGCGTAATGACCCAGGAGTCTCTCACCAATGCGGTCGCTGTGAGTTCAAGTCCAGCTCATGCTGGCTTCCTCTCCGGCCGTACGTGAGAAGGTCTGCCAGCAATCTGCGGATGGTCGTGGGTTTCCCCCGGGCTGTGCCCGGTTTCCACCCACCATAGTGCTGGCCGCCGTCGTGAAATATTCTTGAGTACGGCGTAAAACACCAATCAAACAAATAAAATAAATTATTCGGAACGATAAATACGCATCCCCTGCAGACCCGGGTTCAGCGGAATTGGACAAATCTGTACGTGTGTAATACCCGGGATTGGCAGTATTCAGTTCTTTGTGAGCATACATCATAACATTGGCCGTGTTCATGCGTTTGAGTAGTATATGTGTAAGCCTATCGATATCATGATATTATCTTTGAAAGTCTTTATCATTAAATGGTTAAAAAAAACATATAGACATTCAATGTAAATGGAAAAATTAACAAGTCTCACCGATCCGTATTTTCCTTTGCAAATGACACATTTACAGTCCCAGTTTTCCATGCAACCGATGTGCCTCGTGAGCCAGTTGTTCTTGTTTACGATGTAACTGTCGGTATATCCAAGCAGGCTGCCGTCGCGATCATGTACGAGTCGAGTCTGGTCACCGTCTGAGTTTGGGTATGGACCGAGTGAAAATCGATTTATCTGGAAAACAGGACTTGGAATAATGATGACTTATTCCCAGCCATCATGCATGGTGCACGTTCTATATATATACATAAAAATAAAACCAGAAATAAATATAAACTTAGTTATTCTTGAGGAGCAGTGGAAAGAGATCTAAATGACTACAACCAATTTTTTTCTCACTTTCTCAATAAATTCATAAATATAAAATAAACTCTATAAATCATTATATAAGTCAGGAATTTTTATGAGCCCGAGGGATATGCAATGTTAGAGAAACCGGAAACATGACAATGTGGCATTCGTGCCCTACGATTTTTCCCCACACCTTGGGGTATTTTACCGATATATACAATTGGGTAAGAGTTGTCTTTTCTTTTAACCTTTGCGTAAGCGCCGTATAACGATAGAACTCACAAGGCAATTTGTATTGAACAGTGGTATCATTTCTGACGAGTAACCAAAGGACTAAATACCTCGCGTAGGCCTATTATGTAAAGTCAGAATAGCAAAACTAAAAATTAAAATTTCACTGACATATCAAGAAAATAAAAACAACTGTCGCCTCCGTGAAAAAGCTACATGTATATTTGCCAGAATAAAATCGTTTACTTTTTGTTTACTTGGTCAAATACGGGCAATACATAGTGCTATATTGTGCACACCGTAGACCTATCTGGGTTGGGCAGTCTCCCAAATAACGTGTGGTAATGTCAGTGAAGAATGGGCAAACATGCCCGGAATTATTATAGGCTTTTCAATTAGGACACTATAATGCCAGCGTTTATGAAAAAGAAAAAAAACACTTATACAATAATTATTAATATGCGCCTGTTTTGAGCTTGCATGTGGTTTAAATATTACAGGCGTTGTTTTTGGAACAGTGGTGAAATCACCTTGTATACATCTCACAAATATTAAATATGATCATCAATTATTATAATCGAAGCGCACATTAAGTCAAAACCATTTTGACCGACAAACAAACAGACGGACGGACAGACAGATATGCCGAGCGACTATAACAGAGGTTCTTGTCAAAAATTCATATCACGCAATGAATAATTATCACGATGAGTGTTGCGAGGTTAACAGTTTGAAGCATGCAGGAATTTAATCCTGTATCACTTGTAGCTTAAAGTTCCGGAATTATCTTGACTCCAACGACGCAGTATAAGAGTGCAGTGGAGCTTTGAATTCATTCGCCTTAACAGATACCGGTTCATGCTACAGTTGACAATTTATATATGTACCCTGGTGGGGATTTTAAACACAGTCAGATAAAATGGGTTAATTACCTTTAAAAAGTAAAAAATTCGTGCGAAATGGGCTGATTAACTCGGAAGACAAGCCATGCAGTTCAAGCGTTGCGAATAGGTCCTATGTGTTGTCATGTAAACATCTACATATGTATATTAGAAATAAGCGAATAGCAAATTGTATAAGACAGATATTTATTTATTGGATTGGCGAATGTTTAACGCCTTAATGAAAAATTTTCCACGTATCTGTGACGGTGATAAGGTTTATGGGTGGGGAAAACTAGTGTCTGAAATAAACGACCGCCCTATCTCAATTACATAATGAGTCTATTGAGTTAAAGTCGCATCTTTCTTGAGCTTTTGGGGGCCCTCGGTGGCCGAGAGGATTGGGACGACAGCACGGCGCAATGGCCCAGGAGCCTTCCACCAATGCCGTCGCTGTGAGTTCAAGTCCAGTTCATGCTGGTTTCCTCTCCGGCCGTAGGTGGGAAGGTCTGTCAGCAATCTGCACATGGTCATGGGTTTCTCTCTGGCTCTACTCAGTTTTCTCCTACCACAATGCTTACCGTCGTCATATAAGTAAAATATTTTTGAGTACGGCGTAAAACACCAATAAAATAAATAAATTCTTGAGCTTAAGCGGGATTCCAGCATGCGACTCCATCGACCGACTGTAGTGCAGAAACAAGGCGTTTTAGTCATAGATAACCTTGAGATTTAATTGATTTCCGTCACAAAGATGAGAAAGGAGATCCTGTAGTTATACGCTTCACGGCTCAAAATGATCAGATTCTGCCCCAGGTAGGACAATTGTACATGGAGTGCATGCATGCACATAAACCGCAATCAAAGTACACATGTTCTTTTGATCACGGTGAGTTCTCGAGATATCTTGCGCACTGAATACATCTATGTGTATGGTTACATCATTCATCACCATACATCTTGTGTGTGGTTCCGCACAATTAGCAAGCTGGGAGCCTCCGTGTCCGAGGTGGTTAGCACCCCAGCAAGGCGCAATGAACCAGGAGCCTGTTGTATAGTGCGGTTGCTAGGAGTCCAGCTCATTGTGGCTTTCTTTCTGGCCATACGTGGGAAGGTCTACCAGCAACCTGCGGGTGGTCGTGGGTTTCCCGCGGGTTCTGCCCAATTTCCTCACACCACAATGCTGTCTGCCGTCGTCTAAGTGAAATATTCTTGAGTACGGCGTAAACTCCAATCAAATAAATAAATAAATCCAATAAATTCGCAGTCTTTTATAACGCACGGGTTGCCTATTCAGGCTCAATGGCGACTCGGTTCCAAGCTGGACAGACCATTGTTTTCTTGTAGTACATGGGTACTACTTAGCAGTAATAAACACTGAACCACACAGCTTTTGTCCTAATCACTTTTGGGGGGAAAGGTCCCCCGCTGGCTACATGTATATTGGTGTATGGTGTAGATATCGTACGTGATGTCCGAATTTCAGTTTGGACGCTGCATTCAGTACGCTCATCTGGCCCGGGGTTCGCCTGGAGAACGTAATGGCCACATTGTTAGACCAGAAGTCAGCAAAATGGCAGTCTTTGATGATGACTGGCCCTTCCTGAATGTCCACACCTGTCATCCTGAAAATGTAGAATAGTACATCATTCATCTAGCAATTAATGTGACATTAACGGGACAAACAGCCGAAACATTTACCAGCATGGCCTAAATACAATAGTATTTATTTATATATTCATCTGATTGTTGCTTAACGCCATACTCAAAAATTCCTCACTTGTACAATGGTGGGTAGTTTTGTTAGTCTTGTGTACAGCGTAGCACTTAAATAAAATAAATACCTCCAACCCAACCACAGCCTGCTTCCTCACCAGCGAATTACAACCTCCGCCCAAGCCCCCACATCAGCAGCATCAATCTTAGTTATAGCCACTCTACCTGGAGGCAGCGTGTGTCAACCCAACATCGGCCCTTTCCGCTATGATATGGTTTGTGTCGGTCTCGTTCATAAGCATCTTGTATGTGTCATTCCCAGACATCTCCGTCATGTTGTAGGACGTCTCCAGCCGCCGACGGTCGTGCCAGTGATCATGGATCTTTGTCATGTTGAAGGGCGCGTCCCGCCGTCGACGACCGCCCCAATGATGGCCATTGTCACTCTGACCGACGATCAGGGAATGGGCGATTTCTTGATGTGATCCAGCGTCATAAGGAAACGACTTGGAACTGTCGGACAACAAAACGAGGAAAATAACGACGAAGGAATCATTAGAGTGCATGTAATGTGCCTCTTTGTTGCAGGACGGATTTCCAACGCTGTTTTATCTGGTCCTGCTTCACTGAGACGAAGCCATTACACTGATACGGTTCAACCAGTCGTTACAGTATCCCGTTCATACTGAATGCCAACCGAGGAAGTTACAACTTCCTCTTTTAAGGTCTTAGGTGTGACTCGACCCAGGATTGACCCTGGATCTACCCCTCCCGAAGCCTAGCTTGAAGTTACAAGTCATAAGTTGTATATGTACCTTTTAACTGAAGTTCTCTACTATTTATATGAAGCCTTTAGATTTAAGCCTTCCGAACTTATATTTCATGTATTGATTTAATTATTGATTTGATATTCATATAGATATTTAATAATTTATTTTGTTGGCCGTTTCCTCCGGCCATAATGCTGGCCGCCGTCGTAAAAGTGAAATATTCTTCACTACGGTGTGAAACACCAATAAATAAATAAATAAATACATAAAAAAATAAATAAATTTTGTTTGCCGTAAATTGTATGAAATTGAATGATGCTAGATAAAAATATGGATGCCAAATGGAAAGTGGTAGATTACCGAGGAGGAACCATGGCATGCCAGTAGAAATTAAATGATGGCTACAGAAATCAATGAAACTTGTCAGAAAGTCGCCGCATAAACCTATCTGGAAACTGAGGGATGCCCGGAGGAAAGACAGGAAAGCCCGCTGTGCCGAATTTAGATTTAGCGAGGCCTTAAGAGTCACTTACACCAGAAGGTCTCGTAAACGCGCTTATGCTACAATATTAAGATAAGTCGCTACAAAATGTTTAAATATTAAGAATTTTGCTTCAGCATGTTTAGCTTACACCTAAAGCTAGATACCATTAGCGAAACTGTGGAAAACTGTCATGTACCAATTGGTTACTGAAACTGTTCGACGTAGTATGGTGCATTACCACCCAATCTAGAGACAGTTGATGGGCAAACAGTAAAGTGGCGTAAAAAAACAACAACATACAAACAAAAGACAAAAACTAAACAAAAAAAAGACGACCTACCTGGAGAATTCCACACTCTGACCATTGTCCGCGAAACTGAAAAGAGGCACACATACCATATATGTTGTAGAAATCCCAATCCTGGCACTTTCCAATAAAATAACTTATATCGAGGCACTAAAGATAAGAATCTGGCTATTTACAGTTGCTTGCATTGTTAATAACCTGAGAGTACTCTGGTTTTATTCCATAAGGCTTCCTTTGTACAAGTGTAAAATTTCTATCTAATGTCTGTCTCTTTACGCTTTTATCGCGAAGATGCTAATTTACAAGGATTAATTTACTCACTGCGAATCCACCACGTAAATGTCCCCTCCTCTGGCGCGCAGGCCGAAGTTGTTTTTGTAGGAAGTCAGTTTCTCTATCATGGCAGGTGATCTCGGTTTCATCACGTCTGAATTCTTATGGGGCATGTACCTGCAACATATAAATTTGAATTTAATTTTGAAGAAGCCACCATGGTCGTTAAACGCCTAAACCTGTACGCAAAGAGAAAAGGGAAATGAAAGCTGCAAACGTGACTACATGTAGTATGTTACAGATTGATTGAAATATGTATGATTCAAATGAACTGAAAACTGTTCAAAGTGTCGTGTTTTCATAGCGGCTATATAGGTCGAAGCATGGTTAGCTCCGTCTTTTAAGCTGGCATTGATGTTGCATTTCGTTAATACCTCACATAAGTTCTAAACATAAAATAAATAAATAAATAAATAAAAAACGTCCTTACTCAGCCATCTGTCTACTGAGATATTCTTGTGGTTTGTACTTGTTGGCTTCAGAAGGCTTCACCCCGTCATCTATGTAGACTCCATACTACAATAAAACTCGTTATAATGTGAATCAGCCAATGGGATAAGTCAGTTTAATCAAAGTGTTCATTGCGCCCATAAACGATTATGATATTTTTTGTAGTATAGGTTTCACAAGGTTTTGCGACGGAAAATAAGAAATTTAACACTATATGTTCGGGAAATCACTGCGATGGTTTCTTATATGTAAGATGGACGGTAAGTTTCTTTGGTATAGAATTTGCCTCGATGAAAGTAGCAGCGATACTCGTCTTTGAGAAGCTAGCTCAGAGACGATTTTCACTGAATGATGACCCAATATACAACTGCATGATAGATAAATTACGACCACATTTATTCGTTTTTGGTTGTTAAAGCATTCATCATCTGGCAAGAGTAAACCCTCATTTTCTATGGGCTTTTCATTACTTTTATGTAATAATATATGTGTCGTTTCTTGGGAGTCAATTTGCCCATAGATGGTTGAATAAAAACATGAAATGAAACTCAATTTATTGAGAGTTAATTTATACGGAGCGACTTACATTGCTTGAATGCACCCTATTCTTAGAGAACTTTCCCATCGGTGTACGGAGGGCTTTGAATGGAGGCAGTGAACCGGGACCATGGCCTGTTGGTTTCTCGTGGAAGATGAACCAAAATCCGGCTTCCTGTAAAAGACAATTACGCTTAGTGTTTAAGGAAAATAAAGGATAAATACGAAGTAAGCATCAGTAGAAAACTATTAAAAACTGCATCTCGTTTACCCTCGGTAATTTCCGTCGCCAGCTCGTGAATGCTGTAGCATGTATGTCGCATGGCTTCGTTAGCTGCTTTGCAAACAGTGTAGGCAAGCTAAAGACAAGATGTGGCGAGTTGTGCTGGGCCAAAATCTATTGGTTTCAGGTATGTGCTCCCTTTTGCCGAGTGAAGATCTGTACAGACTCTGATCACCTGTCTACTTGTAACTTCACACCGTTCATACCAATCTTTACGCCCAGGTGACTTCAGGTGTGTCCGTCTAAAGGGTTTTAATAATGCCAATATAGGCCTACGCCACCATGTAGCTCATTTTTCAAATACAGTTCTGGTATGACTATGTGTTGTTACGTACGTCTTGGTTAGTTTGTTATCCTGGACATTTTTTAAGCAGTACTTCTGACAAGAAAAGTGGAAGTATTTTCGGGCGAAGTTTTTAATGGTCTTTATACTGATTATTATTTATCCTTTTAACAAGCAACCAGTTGGCGAAAATGTAGTAAATGTTAAGCCTGATATATCAAGAGTAGTCTCACTTTATCTACTAGAGATCGTAGGCAATCGACTATCTATCGGCTAATCAAATAGTTTACAATGCAGTGTGCACGAAGATTAACAAATGAACCAAACAACGCTGTTTTTTCAGCATCGTATCAGTCATACAATGGCAGTCAGACGCCGTTTAATGTTTTTCAGCTTACCAGTAGAAGTTTCACCTCAGACTGCAACTTTCATAAAATACTGCGTGAAGTTAACATGCAGCCCTAACTGGAATAGACAAAAAGTTGTCGCTGTGTTTACGCGGTATGGGAGCGAGATGCATGCAGCAAACTAACAGTCATTCAAAAGCCACAATTTTCCCTCCTTATATGGCTTTTCCGGAAAACTCGTCTTCTGTGCGCAGAGTTATATGACGTAGACATGGTGTTGTCCACTCACCTCACTGCCTCCAGCGGCATTCTCAATGAAGTTGTTATTGGGATGTGCTATCCAGAATGTAGAAACTGCCCTGTGTGAGAAATGAGACACGTATTAAAATAGATAATTTATATATCTTGTATTTTACACGAAATTTCATCGTAATCCGTCTATAACTATTTTCCGTAAAGTTGCTGGCCGACAAAAACATACATAGACAGACAAATAACTTCCATGGCGAAGAAAATTAGTACTGTAGTGGGGCATAAAATCCCAAAATAAATAAATAAATAAATAAATAAATAGATGATATATCATAATTACAATGAAGCCCAACATACCGTACCTTTATATATTGGATTCTTATGCTAAATTCCATGCCCTGTAAATGCCGTGACAACTTACGTGCACTCATGTGCAGCGGGCATGTATCCGGGCCACACCGCTCCCAGAATGGCCATGCACATGTGCTTGTTCCGGTCCGTGGGTAACAGGGTGCTGGCCTGTGTGACCAGACCAAGGTTGTGGTGGAACGTATTGTTCTGCTCGTTACCGTCTTCCAGGAAGAAACAATGACCAAGTGTGTCATACCCGACAACATTGGACACCTGGAACACATTATCGTATATACGGTGTATATATACAATCTAAACACTTATATGTTAAATTTAAAAGCAAAGACCACGCAAACATGAAGTACATGCCAGATGAAAGACCATTAAGTGTTGTTCGAGAAAATAGTTTGATTTATTTTTTAGAATATTTTTCGACCCAGTAAAATGCATATAAAACTTTGGATTCTACTGTGACGTTTTCTGACCATATCGGGACCAGTGCTGTCACTTCAGCTTTTTACCTCTTGACACATGATATTGCATTCAAGAAATGGACAATGAAACGAACGATTTCAAAATAAAATTATTGCTGTGACGTCTCTGATACCTTCAGGGTCCAAACTGCTCACCATAGGATCCTATGTTTTAAATGCATTTTAATCGGTTCGAAAAATGTAAATCAATCAAACTGTTTTCCTGAACAGTGCTTAATAGTCTTTTCTGAGTGGTGCTAGCATAGAATATATCATGCTCATTATAGATCGGCATAGTATTATGTTATGGGCAGTACAATACGCCGTTACATCAATAATCGTAGCCTATAATTTAATCGTAGCCTATAATTTAATAGTCTGTCATATACGACCTAACACTTTGCAGGATTCATTCTCCCAACATTCAGAAAATAGATCAAAGTAAGTCTGGTGCACACAGGGAATGTTCCAGAATTCCATAGCCATGTGTATCTTATACCAATAGTTATTGTAGACATTACCATTTATACTCTTGATCAATCCTAAAATTTTATATTAGTGTGACTGCGCATGCGCACCTACCGTCAGACTGCTGGTTCCGTGAACTGTGACACATCGATTATAGCAGTGATGAATAGACAGATCCTTGACGTAAGCGCTGTCGGGGTAGTAAGTTTTGGTGTCGGCCAGATCGCCGACATCGTGGAAGTGGACAGGGTAGCGTCCCAGATTGGCTTGCTGTCCCATGTGTTTCACTTCGAAAGCCTGTAGATGTACTCTCTCGAATCCCCTTAAAAACTTTGAATAGGACAGACCAAATAAAACATTGTTTGCCTGCTTGCATGATTTGAGAGATTCAATCGCAAACCAAAACTGTACTATACCGGTATTCAATACGCTACTCTAAAAAAAAAAAAATAATAATAATAATAATAATAGTCTGTTAAATTTAGCAGAAATTCTGTATTCTTTTTTCGGCGCAGATTACTCGGTTAAATATAACACACATATTCCATTAATTAACATGAATACTGTATAACACTAACAGTGTGTTAAGTTGAACATGACATACAATTATGTGATCATAACAGAGTACATCAAAGCATCATTCAGACTTTCTGTAAAACTAATACAATGGTTTTTGAGTGTATCTAGACACCTTTGATATGTATATTTGCATTAATATAATTTATATATTCGATGAATTCATGGCTGAATGATATTTCAGAACAATTTCTCATGTTTCTATAAGAACAAACCTGACTCCCCCGAGTACTGAAGTCTGTTCGTGACATCTCGATACAATCCCTTTGATCTGAAATATTTTACGTCTAATCCATTATTATTCATCTTCGAAGGAAGACAAATCAAGCATGGAGGCTGACATACTATCTGATGTCCCCCAGATTATTTATATTTAATCCATTACTTGCTCTGTTTCAAGGAAGAAAAGCCGAGCTTGAGACTAACTTACCATCAAATGTCCCCCAAAGGTGTCGTATGTGAAGTACTGGCACCAATTCTGACCATAACAATAAGGTTCCATGTCCCCACGAGTCCTCACATTTCTGGTCAATATACCAACCTCTGCCCTCATATCAATGCCTTTGTAATGGTCACCGTAGTGGTTGTACTTCACCAGGCCTAAAGAGGCAGAATAAACAAACATAGAATTGATTTATTCATTTATTTATTTAGTTGGTGTTTTACGCCGTACTCAAAATATTTCACTTATGCGACGGCAGCCAGCATTGTGGTGGGAGGAACTCGGGCAGAGCCCGAGGTAGGTTAGAAGAAAAATAAAAAAATAAATAAATTAAACGTCAACGAAATGAAGCACATCACTTTCGGATTTAACATAGGATATCTTTCAATCAACACAATTGCGTTTATTTCTGTGTAGACACGCGAGTACCTGAGATTGGATAGGCGCAGTCCCAGTTTTTCACATGATGGATGATGCATGGCTGGCTATGCATCAAATTGCAAATTACTGAACGGTGACATTGCCTCATGCATGAGTCTAACATTGAGAGTAACATTGAAGGAAGGTCTTTTCTTCTTCTACATTTCAACCTAGCGAAAGAGCGTGTCATTTACCACAGCGTCTCTCCTTCGTATTTTTACATAACATGCACGATCTAGAAAGCATTCGTTCAGAGAGACAAATACAGACCTATAACTTGAAATTATTTCTGGACATTCACAGAAAAGTTTCGCTTAGAGAAGCAATATTCAAGACAACAGAGCGGTATTGACACAAGGTAAGTTACGTCAGAATTTGCATCATTTTTAACAGTTTAATTATAACCTCGGCGAACGAGGTTATATTTTTGCCGTTTTTCATTTGCATGTCGTTCTGTCTGTTAACCACTTCAGAAAGTTGTTCACGAATTTGAATGCAATTTTGTGCACAGCTTGCCCAATCCCAATGATCTTAATAGGAATCCAGAGCCAGGGTTTTTTTTTAAAACTATTCTTCGTCATTGACAGATAGGACAGAAATACAGAGTTTCTCATTTTATCTGTAGTGAGGGAATTTGTACATTTAGCTGTTGCGTAAGATTGCGCTATGAGTGTCGTTTAGTTTTTGTTATGTTACCAAGATGTTTCCTTGTAGCAACCCCGTCCCAAGGCCAACATACAAGTTACAATGTTGCCTTAGCAGAGGGCTATGCCTAGACTGCACGTCAATACACTCCCCCAAGTCAGAGTAGATTGACCATATTCCTTTCAGCGCATGTGCCGCTCTCTACGCTCGCTCTAAGCTTGGCCTTTCGAGTCTTAGCCTCACCACTGGTATCCTCGCGCGGGACTATTTAGTCAGCATTCAGCAATACAATTGTTTCAAATGTTGATTAGAATCATGTTGTGCATACTTAAGATAAAGAGAATAAATGTGTATAAAGTATCGTTGGAAGCAATCATTGAGAGAGAGTTTTTGTGCCACCACTTCCTGTCACATCACCGTGACCACAGTGATCTCGGCGTTGTTCAAGATTTCTGTACAAATTTTGCTGGTAGTGGCAGTGCTGTAAAGCGAACGTAGAGAGCGACGCATGAGCTGTAAGAATGTATGTATATTTTCACCAGGCCGACCAGTACTTGACCTATTCCCTTGCTGGAATTTGGACACCCATTGAGATGCATTAGTCAGTAATAAAAATGCTGAATTTAAAGCTTATGTTACAACCTGACTAGGAAAGCGAACCAGAACCTACACGCTTGTGAAGAAGACGCTCTAACCTCTTGATCACCGCAAGCCGATTTCTTCATTTAGATGATTAAATTAATGGAAATCCAGTACTGAAAATCTACAAAACGTAAAACCTGTGCTGTAGTGTACAGAAAAATACCTTTTCATTCCTTCGCAGATGTCCAGAACGTGACATATTGTTCTTCGCTACTGTTACTAATAAGTACATGTAATAATAATGATTGTAACATTATGGCTATTTTACATGGCCAATTAGTGTAGACCAAACCAGACGTGTTGCTCACCACTAACATTGGCCTACTGGGGCGAGCAATGGCTACAGGGTAACCATTGAAGCTGTATCACATGGAAAACTGAAATAAAACAAACCGGACAAACTGCTCACCATGAACACTGGCCTGTTAAGGAGAGCAATGACTACAGGGCTCACCTAGAAATTTGGCCTGATTGGGTGAGCAATGACTACCTGGCAATTGCTGTAGCTATATTACATGGCAAACCAGTTTGGGTCAAATCTGATACACTGCTCACTATGAGCATTAGCCTGTTAGGGTGAGGAATGGCTACTTGGCAATTGCTGTAGCTGTAGTACATGGTAAACTAGTGTAGGCCAAAACCAGACGTAATGCTCACCTTGAACTTTGGTATGATTGGGTGAACAATGGCTACAGGGTACTGCAGCTATATCACATGGAAAAAAAGTGTAGGCCAACTACTGCGGCTACATTCTGTGGCGAAATAGTGTAGGCCAAAGACATATTTCTCACCATGAACATTGGCCTGTTAGGGTGAGCAACTACTGTAGCTATATTACATTACAAACTAGAGTAGGTCAAAACCAGACGTAGTGCTCACCTTGAACATTGGCTTGTTGGAGCAAGCAATGGGTACATGATAGCTACTGTAACTATATTACATGGAAAACTAGTGTAGGCCAAACCAGACGTAGTGCTCGCCTAGAATTCTGGCCTGATTGGGTGGGCAATGGTTACAGGGCAACTACTGCAGTTATATCTCATGGCGAACTAGTGCAGGCTAAACCAGGCATACTGCTCACAATGAACATGTTATGGTGAGAAATGGCTACCTCGCCGGGGACTTCGCCAGCATATAGTTCATGCAGGCGACTGGCGCCTAACCAATCGATCTCTCACTAGTTCTCAAAACCCTTAAAAAGGCGTAAGCTACATGAGGCATACAACTCACCCTGAATCTTGACTTGATTTGGTGAGCAATGACTGCACGGTACGGTGATAAACTCTTCGGCATGATGCATGTCGTTGTCTGTGCTGCTGATGATTAGCCTATCGCCAACTTCCCATGAAGTGACGTCATCGGCTAAAGTGATAGTGTTCTCGTGCTGGCCTACAATCATCCAGTAGTATATATCATACTGACCATTAACCGTTATTTGATTGACGATATGATAAAAAGGTATCAACTGTTACATAAAACGTTTTGAGGTCTTGCAGCAACCTGCAGATGGTCGTGGTTTTCCCCCGGGCTGCCCGGTTTCCTCCCACCATAATGTTGGCTGCCGTCGTATAAGTGAAATATTCTTGAGTACGGGGTAAAACATCAATGAAATAAAATAAATAAATAAATAAGTAAATAAATAAATAAATAAATAAATAAATAAATAAATAAATAAATAAATGTAACGTTTTGGGGGGAAATTTTCCGCTTTAGTTACATTTCAAACTTTTGTCTTTTGTCTTGCAAAGAACACAACTGAAACAGGTTAGAATCAGACAGAGCATATTTTAATACCGTTACTGAATTCTTATGCATGAAGAGTTGTATTTGAATCAAGTAAGAACCATGATTTTACATACTGAGAACTAAAGTGAAACAGAGGTAAATAAACGTTACTTTTGTCAACGTAAAGGTATTCGGATATGGTATACCTTGTTAAAACTGAGATAGGTCCAAATCAGAATAAAATCAACCTCGAACAAAAATGAAACAACTCAACAACAGGCTCAAATATACGTCATTTTTGTCAACCTTAAATTGTTCTTATACTGCAGGGATTTCCACTGGATCATGTCACAATGATCTGGCCACAGTCTGCAGATGGTCGTGGGTTTCCCACGTGCTCTGCCCACATTCCTTCCACCATAATGCTGGCCGCCGTCGTATAGGTGAAATATTCTTGAGTACGGCGTAAAACACCAATAAATAAATATAGAAATCCGAATCACAATGAAATCTAAAGCGAGCAACAGTGCAACAACTCATATTCAAGCAAAGGTAACTTTTGTCTGCGCTGTGGACAATATTCCATTATTGAAAGAATAAGTCATGCCAGCATGCATTTGGGGGGAAATCAAATTCAGTCAAGAACAGCTTTCCTAAAATTCCCTGTATCTCACAGTCAGGCCTTGGACGTGCGGACACAAGCCTGCTTCTATACTGAATATGGTATATAGACTTCGAGACGCATTCTATACACCATATGTATCCAACCTAGTCTTTGTTGACCCATTATATATTAAAGGCATCAAATGAGTATTTTAGATCGTGGTACATAATCGTGGTAACTGCATAACTTGAAATCTTAACTGGATTTCTCTAACCGAGTGGTTTAATACGCTTTCGCTTGAGATCAGCACTATGCATGAGCTAGAGATGTTTTAAATTGAACGTTGTATATTAAATGCTATGACAACACAGCTTTTTGAGTAATTTTAAACAGGTGATGCTTAAAACATTGCAACTAAAACTACTGTCGTCACTGCTATTGTGCTATTAAGCACTCTCTGTGCTTAACTAAGATATGCATTATATATATATATAATACACCATACTGTGACTATATGTACTTTAGCAACTTTAGTGTAGCGTAATATTTTGTGTTCACGTCATGTTTCTGTTTTGTTATGCTTCTTCTGTGTCTATGGACTGTAATGTGACTTACACGAATAGGGTTTGACATAAACTTAAATAACCCGAGTAGATGTAGACCGCAACGAACGGGGAGAGGATATAGATATAAACTTCCAAGAGGACTACATTGGAAATGATTTCCTACATCAACAATCCACAGGAAACATTTGCGTGTTAGTTCCTGAAAAGTTGGTATTGTTTAAACTTTTAATTCTAAGTTCAATGAGCAGCGAGATGATTAAAAATTGATTTAAATACACTTTAGAGACCTACTGACCTCTGAAATCACCAGTGTCGTCAAACTAAACTCCCGTTTGTCTGTTCCCTTTCAAATTTGCCGGGAGAAAAACTAGCCTCACCTTTCCAAAGCGTTTTGTCTAGGAATGTCCAGGAGAGCTTTTCCTTGCCGTGTATTTCCAGGATACCACCAGCAGCCACACACAAGCCTTTCTTGCCACATTCCTCATCGTAATCCTTATCGTAAGACTTGCCCCGAAACAAAATTGTCGCGTTTCCTCTGTGGCGACATGATTCGCTGCCTATGTGCAGCGCCCCCTGGTTCTCTATGTGGATGAACTCTACCGAGAGGAAAATTTCCCCGGGACCGTCCATAAATACCAAGACACCTGTGGAAGGGTATATGGAAAACACCATCAGATAAACGACATTCACGAGCAGGTGATACTTTAAATTTTCTTAAATTGCAGAAAATGCTGCTTTTTTCTATATATAAAGATGTAACAGGAAATGTCAGTCAAAATTCTTGTCGATGTTTTGTGGCTAGTTAATGCTGAAATACTGCAGATACTGTGGGAAACCACCGCACGTCATTAAAAATCCAACAAACCTGTTGCGATCAAACCAGTGAAACCTCAATTATGAAGGCTTACAGAACTTCAAGCAAAAGTAATTAGTCTGGGTTCAACTTAATGAGTAGGCTATGAAGGAAAGATCAATATGAATATGGGGGCCTCCGTGGCTCAGTCGGTTAGCGCGCTAGCGCAGCGTAATGACCCGGTAGCTTCTCACCAATGCGGTCGCTGTGAGTTCAAGCTGGCTTCCTCTCCGGTCGTACGTGGGAAGGCCTGCTAGCAACCTGCGGATGGTCGTGGGCTCATCCGGGCTCTGCCCGGTTTCCTCCCACCATAATGCTGGCCGCTGTTGTATAAGTGAAATATTCTTGAGTACGGCGTAAAACACCAATCAAATAAATAAATAAATAAATGTGAGTATGCTATATTGTCTCTTAACGAAAATGTGGATATTTATAACCTGGTACCGGCATAGTCAAAACTTATATAGCAAGGAGTAATGAGGGACGTGTGATAAAACCTATGTGTTTCATGAAAACTCCTGGAAAGATTAGTTAAACAAATATGTTGTCCCTGATATAAAACAAATCAGTCAGATAAATCAATACTCACCGCCATCTTTGATGTAGATGGTTCGGAGCTCAACGGACTTCTCGAGTCTGAACTTCATTCCACTGCTGATGATGACATCTTTGTGTGGGTCCGAGTATGGAAGCCATGGCGTCAAGCTTTTGTCGTCGGTAGGGCAGGGACCTAGGGTAAAGGAAAGAGGAGTGCACGCGTGTGATAGGTCCTGGGGTGAGTAATGTACGGGATAACTTTTTGACATTGCAGTGGACATTCCGGGAATCTGAGATCAAGACTTACTCTCACCAAGCTACTGTAGACCTACGTTCACATAACCATCATGCCAACGCGATGTCTTCATTAATTAATAACGTGCGTGTAACTCAAGGAGGGCCTCGTGGAATTGGTCCTTAGATAGGCTCTTAGGATTTGCTGTCTTGAAGCAAAATGTTGCCACTTCGTAGGTCTTGAAAGTACATTAATATCAGATGTGTTCGCCTGGAAGTCAAGGAATCTGGTTTCAAAATAGTACTTGTTGCTGCGCCGCTTGTCGCTCATCACTGCGAGGTTAGAGCAAGGAAACAGTACAGGTTGGCCCAGCGTCAGTGTAATGTGACTGGGTGGAATGCCATGTCTGGTGTCTACGACATGGTACTTCAGTGGCGGAAGCACATTGGTTGCATGAACTCGCGCTGCCACAAGAAGACACCAAACAAACACCTAATGACTCCTCGTCGTTATATGCCTGAAAACTTGCTTGGTACGACGTAAAATCCCAAACATACGTACATATTATACGTGCATATCGAAATGTCCGGTAGCTTTATTATTCGCAATATATGGACTAGGCGTCATCTGCATGCAGTTGTAAATAAATAACGGTTTATTCAAAGAGTACAAATAACACCTAGACGTAATCTCTGAAAATGAATAAGTGCAGCATAGAACTGTTCCCATGCAGCATAGAACTGTTCCCATGCAGCATAGAACTGTTCCCATGCAGCATAGAACTGTTCCCATACAGCATAGAACTGTTCCCATGCATAACACTGAATAATATAGAATTCTGAGGTTTGTCCTGAAAAGCTTCAGTATCATAACAGTGTTAAAATCTATGAATATTAGAGCTGGGAAGAGAAATTGTGAATTGCGTGAAAATGTAGCTAACCCTACATGGCTTTGTTAAGTTTGAAAAGTGACTGTATTAATATTAAAGTAGATTGGAAGCTTTTGTGACTGATGCCCAATTGGTGAGATATTATCAGCTCAGAGACCAGTTCATTTCATAGAAAGATATTTAGAATATTCCTGAATTTTCTGAACATTAGTTGAGTATTCTCCAGTTATGAAAAAAGGTGATGATTCTTAAACCACGGTAGTAACTGAATTGTGAAAGTGTTACCTCAGAGATTTGCACAGGGTAACTATGGAAAGATAAGCTGAATTGTATTTATTTAAGTATTTATTTATTTATTTTATCACACTGATTTTTCACATAATACGTCGTCAAATTGTAGAGTTTTGAGTATTGGACTATAACGAATAAGAATTGTTGATGTACATTAGGAAGTTTTATGTACCATTTAAAAACAACTACTGGCCTCAAAACATGTACCTTAAATCAACTTTGAACAGTTTGACATCAAACAGACTTTGAAAAGTTTGAAATACTTACCGGTCACACCTTCACAACCAATGAACTGTATATTGAGCCATATCAAAAAGTAACTGATAACTGAAGGACTGCAGTACGATCTCCAGTACATCTTTGACATGATATCGTACAGGGCTCAGTGTCTTCACATCTTTCCATCTAACAATGTTTTGGCAAGTAAAAGCCAAACAGATCTGTTTATGGTGTGACATTCCTGTATCAGAAATGACCAAAACATATCCTGCTATATAAAGCGGTATCCAATTTAGCAATAACTTAAGGAGCGAGTTAGGAAAATGTCTACAGTTGTGGTTGGAAAGTCATTTCACACCTTAAGTTTAAATGTGGTAATACCTTGTTTATGACAAGCTCACGACTAGTTGTTGTCAAATTAGCGGTGTGGATACCGCTACTTAAACCAGCATCCATAGCTCGAATAACTGTGGATTAGACCTAAACGAGGGATTTGTTTGGCGTGGATGATGGGGACTGCGTACAGGCGAATCCGGTGGTTTGCGTAACGACCTCGGTTTTGTTGTCACAAGACCGCTCACGTGACTCCATGACACCTAGCTACGACAAATCTTTATGGGTACATCCTAATATAGGGACTGGACAAGTATAGCGAGCAAACGAAAAACCCTGCTTGCGGGCTGTTAACGCTTGGTTGTCTGCTAGCTTAAACGTGTTCGCTCGATCGATTTCATCTGTTACCTGTCGTATATATGCTTAGTACAATGTTTTCCCATCTCCATCGCTAAAGATGCATATATAGACCCGGTTGGAATTCCTAAAACTTTTTAAAATACAATTATAACGTCTATATCCTTTGATTATAAGGGTTTTTGCTTTCCTCTACCGGTCGTTACCTGGACCTTGGTCAATGGAGAACCAGGTTCGAATCCAGTTATTCCTGCGTCGTGACGTTCTGACGTGGTCTCTGTCTGGTTTCCTCTATTCACAAAAAAAAAAATCCTCCGCCATACAATTAAACATCAGCTAAATCAATAAGTCATTTAATCAATACTAATTATAAAAATATGATTTCTATTCTTTCACCTTCTTGTATACGGTTATTTGACTCTACAAGGTGCTTGTACATCTTGTCAAGGAAAATAAGAGTTTACCATGGAAAGCGTAACATTGCCGCTCGTCGTTACCTTTTTTGTTGAGGGGATCAGTCACATCAGTGTGTAACAAAACAGTCTAGCAATTAAGAACAGAAATATACGACAGGATGGCCTGTAGGTTAATCGTATGTAAAATGTTACTAGCTAAATTTCACTGTTTACCCCACGGAAAAATATACTCTTACGCAATTTAATCACAGGCTTATAGTACAACGTAATATGCTAAGATCAACGAGCGACATTTAGCATCCCTGTGAGATAAAAAAAAAACAGGGAATATATTTATGTATATTATGTATTCTGTCAGGCGTGTCAAGGCATATCTCTCCATGCTGGCAGCCTACATTTTTCTGATTGAGCCTCTTAAAGAGATTGTTGAAGGCTGTAGTTTTGAGGGTTGATCATCCCTGAGAATGTCATTGTGGCAGCCATACTGATGTCTTTGAGAAACGACTAGTTTTTGGTGAGTTTTAGTGCTCGAGCTTATATATTCTGTAAACAACGCTGTAATGTGAAAAAGACGTTTGCGACAGACAACTGGTAACGAAGATGGCAATTATACAAGTAGTATAATTTTAGCATTTATTGGGAAGCACTGACTACCCGGTCAACCTCGTGCATGGCGGATCAAATCTGTGTGTACATGGTGACTTGTCTGATGAACCGTGCTTTATTTATTTATTTATTTGATTGGTGTTTTACCCCATACATAAGAATATTTCACTTATACGACGGCGTCCAGCATTATGGTGGGAAAAGAGCCCGGGGAGAAAAACACGACCATTCGCAGGTTGCTGCAGACTTTGGCACGTACGGCCGGAATGGAAGCCAGCATGAACTGGACTTGAACTCAAAGCGACTGCATTGATGAAAGAGTTTCTGTGTCATTGCGCTGTGCTTTATAAGAGTGTCTAAGAGTGTCTATCCTCTTGCTAGGGGAGTATATTCATCGTGTTACATTTCACATTTTGGACATATGAACAGTTTTGCCATCAAAACTTAAAGTAGACACAGGGTTTGATTATCGACAATTTATATACACGATTCGGATACTTGTTTAATTAATTTCCCCTACAACATTCCTTGCGTCTCTTTATAACCATTGCAAAACTTTGACTGCTTTTCTATGCATGAGTCCGTCATTCATAGATTTTCTTAGTTCTTTGGAGGTTTCGGTGTTGAACGTTGTTTTGGATACTGGCCTTGCGATTTACCGAACGGGAACGTCCATTTTTGTTGAGGGCTGGTAGAGGGATGTCTGTATTGACGTCCGGATTCTTGTCTGCTGTCTATATGTCCGTGTCTGCATCAAGATGATTCACGTAGACTACCCGAAGGTATTTTTTGTTACATGATTCCAAATATCGCATCTACGGAAGAAAATAATCTCCCTTTTTTTCTGGTGGAAAATTCAAGCGAAACTGACGTGACATTGTAGATACATTACATGGGACCTTCTTTTCATCGGCATAATTAATCCATACAAAATAGCAATGCTATAAGAAAGGCTCTCGGTCGCTTCACTGTTATCTCTTATAAATACAGTGCCATGCCGTTGACAATACAACATATTCAGCATAATAAATACATCACCAGATGTTCTGTCTGGTATAATATACCATCCTTCCTGTCAAATAGCAGGTGTAGCAGCTGTATTAGATGACAGTATTTATGGGAATGATTCTTATTTATTCGAATAAGCAATTTCATGAGCAGACCGCCGCGCGTGTCATGGCATACGACGGTGGCCAGCATAAGTTGCAGCCTAAATTTATCTAAAGTCGTCAAAATTCAGCGGATTCACGTGTTGGACTAATGTCTAAATTTTTTTCTAACTGAGCGTCCAACACATACAGCAGGGAGAGGTCATTTGTAGGTTCTTCTGCCTACAGAGTAATAAGTGGATTTTCAGCGGGGAATATAGAGGCGTCGAAATGTGACAGTTATTCCTAACGATCCAGTTCATTAACACAGGTCCTACTTTGGAGTGACTGGTGAGTTTGCATACGCCTTAACCGTGAAGGTCTATACTCTGTAGATAAAAATGTTATGACTGAAATGACGATTACGACGGAAAAAATGGTAGACGTGTTGATAATCTACGTCTGTTCTTGAGTTTTGTTCATAGCTGTTGAATAGAATGTTTGATGCTGCGGGACATGGACAAGTTTTAAAACAGGCCAGTCAACTGCAAAATATGCCAATGGAATAAGCAAAGTAAAATGTATTAATATACTTACATGTACATAAAGCATTTCTTGACAGGAAAATGCGATAATGAACAAAAACAAAGCCTCTGACTTCACGCGAATTTACAAATATTTTAACCGCGGTGCAAATATTTTAACCGCGGTGCAAATATTTTCGGTATGAAAAAATAATTTCCTCCATAGAAAAAAGTACTTTATGGTATCAATTTTCCTCTAGAAATCGATGGGACTAGGACAGTACATTTCGGGCGCGAACATTCGTTTCACCGCTGTGAGTTCAAGTCCAGTTCTTCGGTTCTCCGGTTGTACGTATGGCGGCCTTCCAGAAACCTGGGAACGATCGTTCGTTTCCCACGGGCTCTGCCCGGTTTCCTTCCACCATAATGCTGACCGCCGTCGTATAAGTGAAATATTTTTGAGTGCACCAATCAAATAAGTCAGTAAATAAATAAACCAGCTCCCATGCTTTGGCAAACCTGCTTACTAATCGACTTATGTTCCCGCTTTCCTTCCACGTGTGACAGTGTTAACATATTATATTTCGTTTCGCACGCAAATTTGACAGTCATCACATATGATCAGTTATTCTACATGTATTAATTTTATTTATTTATTTATTTATTTATTTATTCATTGAACTGGTGTTTTACACCGTACTCAATAATATTTCACTTATACGACGGCGGCCGGCATTATAGTAGGAGGAAACCGCGCAGAGCCTGGCGGAAACCATCCCCAGGTTGCTGGAAGACCAATTATTAATTACAGCGCTGTTCATGATGATGGCGGAGACGTTGATCTGTTTTGATATCTCGCTGTTAAAACTTTTAATGTTCAAAATGGCGACTGCGTCTTAAGCGTGTCACGGTAGACTAGCTTTTCAGGATGTGTATGTGATCTATGCCCGTACGTGCAGGCTTTCGGGGAGCAGACGAAAGAAAGTTGATAGCTAGGCAGCAGTAACGACAGTCTGTTACCCTTGTTTTATTCGTTACGATATCATATACGGTAATGAATGAACGGTCATATAGGGGTCGACTTTTTAAAAGGTCATAGCCTCCCTCGTCTCTTTTAACTTTCGGAAAGCAGTCGGTGTCATCGTAAGTACAGCGGAATTACCGCACCAACTGAAGACTGCGTATGTGAGCGGGGTTACACAGTACCTACGAAATAATCAGTGTGAGAGAGAGAGATTGGGCGAGCGATAATTTCATGAATAACATACTGCTAGCCCAGCTTGATTTCTCACTTCGACAGCAGGCTAAAAGCTCCAGCTCGTCAGAGACCTCTGACCGCAATACAATGTGTTGACAAATGGCTTCTGCTATACACTTTCTGAAGGGACACAGTTCGCGATCCAATCCTCACACGGTGAGTGTCTTTGACATATACATATACGAGTATATCTATTCCTTCTCTAATTTTCAACAACGGCACATGTTGTTGCATGGCCTGAAATATATGATATGACTAGCAATGACCGGGATGCACTGAACTTGCACTTTATGGCTGGACACCGCGGTCATGGCTCTGCTCCCCACCCCCCCAATCCCCAACCCAGCTGTTCACCTGTATATCTGATATTTTTTATGTTCTTCCACCAAAAGGATGTGCAGGGTTTAGACACGAACTGTATAATTTACAGCTTAGGGGACGAAAAAATATTTCGGATTTTACTTTTAATTTTTTTTTCGTGGCTTTTTCGCCTTTGGGAGACCTTCTAAGCTATTTAAATATCGGACCTCCAAACTTTGTACACCTTATGGGGCCTCACACATTCAAAATGGGACGCTGAATTTATTAGACCGTATTCATGACTGTACATGTACGGTGGTACATGTATGTATGCTCGAGGTTTAACTTCATAGCAAGCTATAAAGTTTAACGGAAAGTCTGTTGTCTGGGTGATGCTAATGTATATTTGATTAATTATAATAACATAACAATGTGTCATATACAACATTATATCCTGCTAGTCTAATACAATCTTTATGTTGAATTAATACCATAGGTGTGCTACATTTAAAAGAATCATCTACAGGAATAAAATAATACATTCTAGCACCACTCAAACAACAGACTTTCTGTTAAATTGAACAGATAGTTTTTTTTTAGAATACCGTGTACATTTGGATATTGCAATCTGCCCTGATGACTGCCATATCCCTCTCTTATTGTACAGCTACATATGTACGTGCATTTCATTACCCAGATAACGAGTCAATGTTAGTTACTTATTTCATTGGTGAAACACAAAAGTGATTTTTTTCCCTGTTTTTATACGAGCTGGATTGCCAGGGTACTGTATTTGAGCAAATCACAGCCCCCTTTGCCGCCAGGTGCGGCACACTCTCTTAAAACTGAAGTGTTACCTATAACACTGTAAATATCACCAAGCTTGACTGCACTTATAACAGTTACATATATGTGACAAGTTTATATGAAGTGCTAATTTTTCAACACTCTTCAAAGGTGTTCATATTTCAACTTCATTAAAAGTGTTAAAAATGTGAACGTTTTGGTGAGTTTAAAACATTTACACTTTATAAAAGTGTAGTCACTCCTCGTGATCTTAAAGTGTTAAATGTCGCACTTGAGTTTTAATAGTGCACAAACAGTCTTCGTTAGAGGTCTGTGTTGGGTTTATGAAGAGCCACTGTCTTGACATTTTTGATTTTAGGGTAAAATAAGATGACAAACTGAACACCCTTACTTGAAACTCAAGTGTTATTTATTGTACTGTCATTATTTATTTATTATTATGATTTATTAATACATTTGACCATGAAAGTCGTGACGTGACAAGTTGTATATGTTTAGCATGAAGTTAAGCACGGCAGTCGTTTGCTCATGAAATGGAAAAAGAACGAAAAGCAAAAAAAAAAATAAAATAGGGGAAAAAAGTAAACAAAATGAAAAACAACAAAAACAAACAACGACAAAAAAATGAATTCTTCTAATAATATTCTTTTTGAATTCTAAAAACTGTGCGTATGTTCCGTAAGTATTGGAATATACTTTTAGTGCTGCTCATATATCAAAGGTAAAAGATCAAAACTAAAAGGGTTTTAAATGATGCGAGCCGAATCGGCGAAGAGGGGAAAAAGATTGCAATATTTAAAAAAAATGCCTTGTTGTGCAAAATCTATGGTCATGATATAAAAGCTTTCAGCGTCTAACCCAAATATTCACCTAGCGTGTAACCTAAAATGTCACCTGCACGCGTTATACAGTATGTATACCAGAGGCGATTTTTTACTGAGAGCATTTTCAAGGACTCCTTTATGCATATAATGTTACACATGAATCATAATCTAAAGTACATGCTCTTTATAATTTGGATTCTTAATATTATGTATATTAAAGTGAACTAAAATAAAGGCCTGACATGCTCTAATTCGTTCAAAGAATGAGGTTATCCAGGTTATTGGACGCCATAAGAACAGAAAGAAAAGGCCATTGCCCGATCATATAAGCATATGCCTCGTACCATTCACAGGCAATATAAAAATAAATGTCCGTTAAGTATGAGAGTAAATGTCTCTTGAGTATAAGAGTAAATGTCTGTTTAGTGTGAGTGTAAATGTCTGTTTACTACGAGAGTAAATGTCTGTTTAATGTGAGTGTAAATGTCTGTTTAGTTTGAGAGTAATGTCTGTTTGGGTGAAAGTAAATGTCTGTTAAGTGTGAGAGTAAATGTATGTTAAGTATGAGGGTAAATATCTGTTTAGTGCTGCTGTTTATCAAGGCGTTTTTTTTTTTATAAGTGTCATCGGATTCTGTCAGTAATGGTTATTTCACTGCTTTGTGATATCAAATACAAACGTGTGTAGACTATATGTAAATATTTTGCGTTGTCAATCCTTTGATGAGAGATTTTTCTTTTTGTGTTATCACAATACAACGGAATCATGGCTATCAGTTAACACATGTTGAAAGTTGCTACCGGCCCGGATAGCACAGTTGGTAGAGCGTCCGCTTCAATCCTTGATCGAGTCACACCTAAGACTTTAAAAGTTGTAAGTTCCTCGTTTGGCGTTCAGCATGAAGGGGATAGTGCAACGACTGGTTGACCCGTATCAGTATAATGGCTCGGGCGGGGCAGCTTACTTGCCTTCAGTAAGTTGTCTCAGTGAAGCAGCACTAAATAAAAGAGCGGTGGAAATCCGTCCTGCAACAAGGAGGCACATTACACGTACATGCACCCTAAGGATTCCTTCGTCGCCATGACAAAAATTGTTGAGTACGACGTTAAACCCCAAGCACTCACTCACTTGAAAGTTGCTCAAGCTAACTGAGACACCACTAAGGTGGAGCACAGCATCAGTGCGACTCACCTCCACTGGAGAGTTTCACTAACATTTGTTCTTGATATGCACGAATTCCTCAAGTTATCCGATGTTTAAAACCCTCCTATGACGTAAAACTATCCTTACATCGATGCATTACTGTTAAGGACTTCGCTATTGGCACAGGTCTGGAATGCATGCGGCAGGCATGCCGGAAAGTAACAAATCTGTGTGGTTTAGCATGCAGACCTAACGACACACATGTGGTTTTAGCCATGCATGTAAATACACGATTGTCAGCAGGGTGGTTTATAGAGGTATGTCCGTGCTACGCCCCATTCCTTAAGATGATGGCGCCTTAGCTCCTTCGGGACGTTACACTGACATTACCCTGTACACAGATGTTTCAGGGCAAACATTTAGCATTGATCCAGCCGTAAAAATGCGCTGAAATATTTATCTTATTCTATTGAGAACTAAGGATATATATATATATATATATATATATATATATATGAAGGCAGGGATGTATTGTGTAATGTTGGAGCAGAATCATTGGACCTGCCTGTAAACAGATATACAGCGACCCAATCCGTTTCATCGTGTAAAATGTGTCCATGCATATGTATGTACAAACATTGTGACCTTTTGGATTTTCCTTAAGCTGGATATACACAGTCACATAATTAGCTCTGTTTGCCCCAGGGGATCAATTAGCCCTACGGTAAATGGTGTAAAAATACTTTATTGTTTTTTATATAATAAATGCAGAGTAATGAAAGACAATTCAAACGTGTCATGATGGCCTTGAGGATTATTGAAACAAAAAAGCAGTATATATATCCCGTCTGTGTGGTGACTATACTGTATAGACGGCGTCACGGTAGGGTTATGATAACTGCGTGGTTCCCAATGCAAATTTCCCCACAGCGTTGAAGTTTTTTTTCTTTTTGCTTTGTGTGTTGCCTGTGTGGACTTTAAGGCAAATCTCTTCAACAGTATATTCATATACCATTAGACCTACCCACGGGCTCTGTCCGGTTAAACACCAGTGAAATAAATAAATAAATAAATAAATAAATATACCCTTATGTTCTATTGACAACCTCTACTATCACCCTGTATGCATTTGCCTCCCTGAATAAGCTATCCTCGGACTGAGGGCTAGGATTTCCGTTGTTAGTGAACAAGACCATAACGACCTATGACCATTACGGAACAGGCCGATGGCGGGATGAGGTAATAATGGAACAAGACGATAGAGGGACATGGTGGAACACGTCTACAAATTTGTATTTGCTGTTATTACTGCATGGCTGAAAATTTCCCAACTGTAAAATTTAACACCAGTCATTGAATTGCCTTTTGATTTTCGGACCTCAGAATGCTGGTGTTGTTTTGCTGCACAGTTCAAACCAGAACATCTCCTTCATGGCCGCCAGGATGGTCATGTCATTGTGTATCGTCCTTTCACACGTCATCAGTGTACTGTGCTGTCAAGTGTCCTTACTTGAACGTCAAAACTATACTGTGTTGTAATGTAATTTCACTTGAACATCTTAGCTATGCAGCCTCTCTGGAACATCATACCCATACTATATTGCCATGCGACCAGCCCCAATAGCACAACTGGTAGAGTGTCCGTTTCGAGAGGAGGTAGAGCCAATGTCAATCCTGGGTTGAGTACCAACTAACTTCTTCGCTTGGCGCTCAGAATGAAGGGGATAGTGCAAAGGCTAGTTGACCCGTGTAAAATGGCTCGGGCGGGGGCGCCTTACTGGCCTTCGGTAAATCGACTCAACGAAGCAGCACTAGATAAAAGAATGGCAGAAATCCGTCCTGCAATGTTCAAGGAGACACAATACATGCACTCTGAGGACTCCTTCGTGGTCATATGACTGAAAAATTGTTAAGTACGATGTTAAACCCCAATCACTGACTCACTAATTATATTAATATGTAAAGTCACTGGAACATAATAATTCTACTGTAACCTCACGGGAGCATAATAACTATATCATATTGCCATGTAGCCTCACAGGAGCATAATAACTAGATCATATTGCCATGTAGCCTCACGGGAGCATAATAACTATATCATATTGCCATGTAGCCTCACGGGAGCATAATAACTGCACAGTCTTGTCATGTAACCTCACGGGAGCTTAATAACTATACCATATTGTTATGTAGCCTCACGGGAGCATAATAACTGTACTGTCTTGTCGTGTAACCTCACGGGAGCTTAATAACTATACCATATTGTCATGTAGCCTCACGTGAGCATAATAACTGTACAGTTTTGTCACGTAATATTACGGGAGTATAATAACTATACCATATTGCCATGTATCCTCACGGGAACATCATAATTGTACTGTCTTGTCATGTAATCTCACTGGAACATCATAACTATACCATATTGCCATGTAACTTCCCTGGAACGTCGTAACTATACCATGCTGTCCTGAAATCCCACTGATCATTACTGGATCTTACTAGGTCAGTGGAGTAAAATTACTGTAGAGGAAATTACAGCTCCCGGTGAAGTTACACCTTCCATGCAGGGAAATTAAAACTCCCGACGAGTTCCGAGTCGGACTATACCTATAAGACATTAAAATAGGCAATCACGGTATACATGTACTTTATTGCCTTGGGGATGAGCCTGAAGAACTAGTCGGCGGCGATGTCAGTGCTGTGCCTGGGCTCTATCACCATGTATAGTCTTTTACATGGCGGGCCAGCGAGATAGTACTGTAGCAAACGAAAATTCTCAATGGCCTAAGCATCACGCAAAAGATCGAAATCTACTTAAACGCAGGCCGCTAATTAAGTGAATGGCCTAAGTTTTAAAGATAAAATGTGATACATCAGGCCGACAGGCTGACCAACCGACCGAAGGACTGACCGACAGGCAGACAGAATGCGGTCTGACCGACAGGCAGACAGAATAACTTTTAGAGGTGCTTGTCTTATAGCTGAAAATGTTGTCGGTATGACCTCGGCCAACTTGGAGGTGAAACCTTCGTGATATGGCAGAGAAAACGTTGCATGTAGCGTTAAATTCAGCGTTAATAAACAGACACTCTCATCTAGTAACCCTGCAGCGGAGAGCGTTAATCAAATGAACGGAAAAGTAAATAAATCATAGCTGCACACGTGTCCAGACAATTGTTGTTTATACCAGGCGAATATTGATCAGTTACCAGCAGTTGTGTTGTTGGATGAACAGGTGTTGCATATAAGCCTAGAACCAATGGTGTGTATGCGATGAGCGAAACATGAGCTGGTTATTCTACATGAAATATCGCACGGATTGGTACATGCATAACTGAATGAATGCTTATATGGCTTAGCGCCATTTCGACAATATTTCAGTCATATCGTGGCGCTGGCGTGTCATTGAAAGTCGGTGAGCTGCTCAACTTTTCTCTTGCGCAGCTGTCTGGGCAAAAGATGTGTCGTTTCTATAATGAGGTGAGATTACCATCGGTTGCGTTCGCAAATTTCCCTGCATGGACCCGGTTTCCCATCTGGAACAGGGCGTTAGTTTTGTGTTGGAATTTGTAAATGTTTTACACCGGAGCTTATGTTACGTGGAAGGTCTGCAGTAGCCTGCGGGTGGTCGTGGATTTCCATCCCCGCTCTGCCAGATTTCCTACCGCCATGATACTTACCGCCGTCGTAAAAAGTGAAATTTTCTTGAATACCGCGTAAAACTGCAAAGAGAAGTACATCGTGTAAATAAAAAAATAAATAAATAAATAAATAAATAAATAAATGAAAACTTACTGTTACTTACTTTGAACATTGGCTGTCGAAATCACTGCTGTCAAACGGTAGTCAGGTCTAACCGCTTAGCGAAATGGCTCCTAAACCGTTCCAAATAATATGAGTGCAAGTCCAGCTCATGTTGGCTTCCTCTCCTTCCGTACGTGGGAAGGCCTGTCAGCATCCCCCCCCACCTCTCCGCCCCTGCGCTCTGCCCGGTTTCCTCCCACCATAATGCTGGCCGCTGTCGTATAAGTGAAATATTCTTGAGTACGGCGTAAAAACACCAAGCCTTTCCTAAGCTGAATTTTAGGTATGGTACATGCACATGTATTCAAGCGTGAGAAAGGCTTCAAGATTTAACCCAGGCAACCCATCTCCACTGTCAGCCAGTCAGTGTCGATTTCCCAGTAAGGTGTGTATTTACCATCATGGCGCATGTCTTCGCTATATACAAAATACGTCACGTGAGGTGCAAGTTACGACCCAAGATTTCCAGTAAAACTCGGGTACGTTTCACCGCTCACTGGCGACTCGTGTCTGAACAGAACTGACCAATGTTCTTTCGTAATGCTTGGACAATGCGTTACCAATTTACCTAACTTAAAAATTTCATCGCGAAGGCAAGAATGAACAACTAACTGCAAATCGTCTCAGGCCTGAATTACTTTAGGCGAGGCAGGGTCCTAAATATTCTAGCTAAACAGCCCTGGGATGTAAAGAATACATAAAACGGGATTACGGTTTTCATGATGCGTTTGCTTGTGGTCAACCTGATAGATTGGAATCATCGAAATGGCAAAATTTTCCTTATACAGTAGTTATTTGTGAAAAAAAAAAGAAAAAAAAAAAGAAGTAATGTATATCGTCATATAACATATATATGAGGATTTCCTGTCACCAGTGCCGTTTAGGTTGGTTATAGTCGAAAGTTATACACCCCTTGTTTCTTTAATCTACATGTGCATGTAGCTTTTATTTGGTCATATGCAAGTTGTGTCAATCATATAGTAAACAAATGAAATGGTAGATATCTCGACAGACTGTGTAGTATGGTGTCTCATCACCCACGTGAACAGAGAACCTTTCATTGCCGGTTTTGAAACATAGTTCAGGTTAGGTGCCACCTATTTTTGTAATTAGTTTAATTATTTGCTGAATTATCTGGCCAGTTGGAGTAAAAAAGCGTGTATAGACAGATATAATAGAACACCATTTGCGTTTATGTCTTAAAATGAAGATTACGTCTTTTTTTTTATTGCCGGGAGAATATTGTCGACACATCAGAAAAATGTCTGAATTTGTATTTTTCGTATCAAAGACTGGCATGAAAAGTTTAATAAATAAATAAAAGACTTTTTTTTACTGGAATTTGTGATGGACTTGCTTTGCCGTTTTTAAATCCCTGTTAATTTGGCCTCACCAGTTTAAACAACAGCTGTCGACTCTCTGTATTGTGTTTACAGTCGTTTCAGGCAGAATTTCACCATTTCAGACTGTTTATTTTCTCAGACACCGTTTCAAACAGATTTTATTTACCCTTTCAGGCATATTTAGTACATTGTATACTTTTTTCAGAAATATTTTGTTCACCATTTTACATTTCAGCCTAGAATGATCCTGACCACATCACGCTCAGCCTGAGCTCGTGAAAAATGACGACTTTAGAAAAGAAACAATTAATCGGCTCTTGGAAGAATGGCCAAGTGAACGAGGCATATTTGGAGCCTAGTGCTCCCCCATTAGGCATCACCACCCCCTCTACACAGTCTGCGGGATCAGGAGAACCCAGCGACGGACTCATACCACTCCAAGATTCAGGTTTGGTAGAAAGCAGTGGCGTCTCTGAGAGAAAAAGGATTTTACCCCCACCGGAAACAGAAGAGAAAGGCAGAATAAAGTAAGTATTATTTCTTTTTTTCTTTGCACTTTGATTTGTGCTTTTGTTTTTAGTAGGTTTTCTTTTTATTTCTTATTCCTTGTAACGTTGACTTATCATTACTTATTAATTATTTGATTGGCGTTTTACGCCGTACTCAAGAATATTTCACTTATACGACGGCTACCTGCATTATCGTGGGAAAGCCCGGGGGAAATCCATGACCATCCACATGTTGTTGGCAGACGATCCGACGGCCGGCCGGAGAGGAAATCAGCATGAGCTGGATTTCAACTCACAATGACCGCATTGGTGGGTGACCCCTTGCCGCGCTGACGTGATAACCCCATCGGCCACCACTTTTGATTAAAATGCGGTATAACGTAATGGTGTTAAGCTATACTTGTTACCAAATACCCAATTAAGTCGGTCTCAAATGCAGATTGTTTTTTTTTTAAATTCTCATTACCAATATTATATTTTGCAGTTCTTTTGAGGCATTTGTCCACATCGTTCGATGTCACGCCGGGTCGGGCTTGTTAGGGGCAGCGAGGGCTGTCAACTATGCAGGGCTCGTGGTAAGATCTGCGGGATTATTCTTGTGAGTTAGTCCAGCATTTTATCCCACAGCTATTTGCTTTTTCACACTTTTTGGGTTTTGGTAAATTACAAGAATGATACCTAGGCACATATCCTCATCACATGTCAGATCCTCAACCGGATTTGTATTATTTGGCAATGAATATATAATCTAAAGGCTGTAAACTCTGTGTTGTATTAGTGTATTACCCTGGTGTGAGAACCTCTGTTTTCATCACATGGGTCATGCAATGTATCAACCGTTTGTCGCACAATGACACACCCCCATTTGTTCTTTGATTGGATTGTATTATGCCAAGAATTCTTCACTTACACGACGGTGATCTTATTTATATGTAATTAATTGGACCCTACCAGAGGGATAACACCGCTTTCTCGCCAGAGTTTAGCTGACAAACATTCTGATGTAAGGCCACATATTTTAAAACAGTTGGAAATCGAAGTCTTTAGTCACTAAAGGCGAAAAAAGTCCTACTGTATCATGTGACCTGTCAAAAATGTTAGGCAACTCTTAGTGATTACAAGTACTATGACATAGTCGTCGCAGAAGGTTATTAAGAGTAGATGAACGAGGGAGAAAATTGAGTAGTTGAACGTTTATGAACTTGAGAAGTTTCTAAAGGAAAGAGGTTTTATTTGTTTCTCTGGAACACGGTGGAACAGGGGATCGGTAAATTAATAAGTTACTTAACATAATACAGTAGGACTGGTTTTACCTTCAACGACAAAGGAGTTAAAACTCGAAACTCGCCTATTGTCAAACTCGTTCTTGTCCATAGAAATAAAGCAAATCATCAACACAAAATGAGGAAAATCTCAATGGCTCGTTAGCTGTCGACGGTCTTCAGGTTACACAGGGATAGGTCTTCCGATTTTGTAATATACAACTTATTACAATTACTAAATCTTATTACTTAATCTCTCGACTTATTTCTTTTATAAAATGCAACTTTTGTCACACATGTAGAGAAAAGAGTAGTTCGTACTGGCATGTCACGATACTGAAGTTTTAATCAATGTATTTGTATGGATTAAATTAACTGTATGTTACAATGAAACTAGCTGTTTCCATGACATTTGCGAATTGGTGTATCATTATATTCCGGCATCATTCAGTGTAGTACTGAATATTCAAACGGTTAGTTTTGCCAGTTTAAAACAATAACGTAACATTACTATCACACATGGTTGTCTTCGGTTTACCAGATCCAGGGATGATCTCCCCTGAATACAAAACATTGCCGTAGTTATCCTTGGGGCTTAATGGGGCGTAGCGATATCTTATCTCACGATTTGTGTGGATTGCAAACACTTTATATGTTCACCTTCTATACATCCGGAGATCAGCGTTAAAATGAGAAGTCTGGACCCATCCCTGCTAAACATTAGGAAGTAGGCCAAACAAGTCACTGGCACGGCGCGATGTGTTATTCAAGTGAGGCAGCATGCACCATAAATGTGTTAGTATTGGGACTGTTTTACTGCAAGGGTTTTACTGCGTCTTTGTTACTAAAATATTGCTGAATGCAACAATCCCGAGGCAAACAAACAGACATTTAATGTAACAAACAAATCAGTCCCGGTCTCTCTCTCCGCAGGTCGGCTTTTTCCTGTTCATCGCTAGTGGATTTCTGGTTCTAACTGGAATGCATCTAATCTTGTCATGCGCACGACGTCTTGGGGAAAGGTATTTATTTATTGATTTATTTTATTGTTGTTCAACGCTACAATAAAAAATTGTTCACTTATAGGATGGCGGTTAGTTTCATCGGTGGAGGAAACCCATTCCTTTGGGATATTATCTCAGATTTACTATTATTGTGGCTGTATCATAACGATGCTTTTGGCCTCAGTTACGGTTACTGTGTTTTTTGCTGTTACAAGCGGTTTTATAAATCGTATTGTCGGTCGGTATATCGACCAGCTTGTCTGTCCGTCTAATTGTTGACCTCATATCTTTTCGCATGTGCCTTCCACATATCAAAGGCCTGAGTGATATCTGGCAGCCTGGCCTGATTTACATGTATTTACCCTTGAAAATGATGGCAATTAAGCCAGATGACCTTTTTATGAGTTTTATTGCACTGGATTCTGAGTAAACCATATAATGTTTTTTTTTTTAATAAAAACGGGTAACATTTAATTGAAATGAAGAGCGAAATTAATGTCAGCAAAGGGAGACTACTCCTATAGGCATTATTATAGGTTAAAGAAAAGTATGTATTTGTTGCTCGTTTAGAAACTTTCTAAAACAGGATCCATGATGCCAGTGCATGATTTTGTGCTCAGTCGAAGGCAAAAATCCGTGGATAACTTTGTCCTTAATGTTGTTGACAGACACGCAGACAAATAAACGCGGGCAAATATGCAGCCTCATAATTGGCAGTGGTAAGAATAAGTAAGGCGGATGGTTAGGCTGCATCCCACAATGTGACGGCATGACAGGTTTACCTTACCTGTCACAAGGAAATCACATATCGGACATAGAGAAATATACTAAATATAAATATAGACATTTAGCAGGAAACCGAAAATATACTAAATATAAATATAAACATTTAACATGAATCCAAAGAATAAAGAACATATCGATTTTGTTTTGATACAGGCTTCAAATAGATCACACCGCTCTGACATATCAGGATATTGTCGAAATGGTGTTTTTAAATGGGTCCCCGAAGGTCCGGAAGTTTGCCGTTATCGGTCGGTGAGTATGCGTATGCGTATGCTTAGGGTTTTACGTCATGCTTAACAATTAACGACGAGGAATCGTTAGGTGTGTGTACATGTAATCGGTCGTTAACTTTTAATGAGATCACAACCAGACTAAAATTCTGATACTAATATGGCTAACCGCTTGCTGCCGTTGCCATTGGCCTTTACTGCTGCAATTAGTCAATAGTTATTTATTTATAACCACAGGTTGAAATGCCATATATATAAAGATTTGTCTTACGACATCAATAATACTGTTATTGTGTCAAAAAGTGCTACATCAATGAACATACGGACTAACCGTCGCTGGTATCACAAGATTCGTATATTTAACTTTGCTCTAAAAAAAGCACTGTTATACTAAGTGAAAAAAACTGCACTCTGGAAAAACGTTAAGTTATTTCTAATCTAAAAACACCATTTATGAGTTTGCAAATGTTGTTAATGACTAGTTTAATGGGAAAAAAAACGATATTTTAATTTGCAACAACGCTAACGCAACCAACTATGGAGGAAGCGAATTTAGAATGGCCAGTTTCCCTCCAACACCCCAGACATTGCACATGACCTGTTTCCCGACAACTCTTCAAGCACCAATCAACTGGCTCCTTTAGCAGACAGAAATCAACACGATTAATCCACACCTGTTACCATGCACAGATCATCGATATCAGACTTACCGTAATAACAATATTTAATTGCTGTTTCTTGAACAGTTGGTGAATATAATATGGAAGTTAAATATAAACAAATTAAAGGAAAACGCCAACTTTAAATAATATGCCCATATTCTGAAGGATGTTCACGTGTGATTTTTATTTATTTTTTTCATAGCATTTAGGCTATGTAGTGGTTTTTTAGTGCCATTTTGAACAGATTGATGCAGGGGGATGTCTTGGATTCTTTTTAGTTGCTAACCAGACTTTAAGTGTTATTTTTCCACTCTGAGCACATTAAGTACTGCATGAAGACGTGTAAGTTGAACACAGTGTAATGGAGTTTCGAATTCGAACTCAGAAATTTTAAACAACTATTTTTGAGCACATTACTATAACATGGGCGTTTGCAAAAAAGTTCCACTGCAAGTAATTTAATCTGAACGAACGATGGAGACAATTGAGGAGCTGTACGTTCGTGAACTTAAGAAGTTCTTACAGGGAAAAAACGTTCTTAAAGAATGAATGCTTCTGGTTTCACGCCGTTTTTCTTAAAGAAGTGTCATTTGAGTCTTTGGAACACGGCGAAACAGGTGATCAGTAAATTGAAATCAGCAAATGTTACCTAACATTTTTCACAAGTCATATTATACAGTAGGACTGTTTTTACAAAAAAGGACGAAAATTCGAAACTCCCTTATACTGTAGCATTCAGAGCATATTTAGCAATGAAAAAAAAAATCGATGACATCACTGTGCTTCATCAGCCTGTTCAATATGGTCAAAAACAGTCAACCGAGGGACCTTTATTTGCGTTTTATCCATTGTGAAAAAAATTGCATAAATTTCACAAAATGCGACGGCGGCCAGTATTATGGTGGGAGAAAACCGGGCAGAGCCCGGGGGAAGCCAGCATGAGCTGGACTTGAACTCAAAGCGACCGCATTGGTGAAAGCTTTATAGAAATAGCTATAACGTAGACCCTGTTTACAATCCGTAGATACACGAATTGGTAAACTTTTAGAACTGATGCAGTGCGATAAATAACCAAACGAATCTTTTTGGAGAGGCTTCACACAATCTTTGGTTGGTTAGAACTAACTATACAGTACAGTAGTGAAGTAAAGGATAAAGACCTTTCGGAACGGTCAATCAAGAACACGCATTTGACCAGTCATAATCAGCATTTTAGCAAGTAGGTCAACCGGATGTCCCACACATTGGTTCCGAATGTTCAAATGTTTTGTGACGTCACAAAAGCTTAAAATGTGAAATGGAGTGAAAAGTAACGTTATCATGAGAAGGGGTGGTGGGATATTGGCTGTGGTGTATCCGTCCATAGCGCCGCACGCTGCTGTTTTAAGAATAAGGCCCAGCTGATATTATAATAAATAAAGCTTTATAGTAATAGCTTTTTTAAAATGCAACATTTTGTACTTTTACAGCCGAACATTTGAGTCATGCTGAGGAAATAGTCACTCATGTTAGATCCATTAAAATTATGGATTAAACATTTTATGTCTTTGTAATGTTAGAGTATGCCTTTTTCCTGTCCTTGTAGATCAGCCTCCATCTTTTTCTCGGCACTGCTACAGTTCGGTGTTTGTGCATTTTTCTTCGTGGTGGTCGGTGATGGTGTCAAGCAGGTAAGATATGACGTTATTCTACTCAGGAATGAGGGACCTTTCCCGCGTAAAGTGATGGAGTACCTTTCCCGCGTAAAGTGATGGAGAACCTTTCCTGAGTAAAGTAATGGAGAACCTTTCCCGTGTAAAGTAATGGAGAACCTTTCCCGTGTAAAGTTATGGAGAACCTTTCCCGCGTAAAGTTATGGAGAATCTTTCCCGTGTAAAGTGATGGACAACCTTCCCCGAGTAAAGTGATGGCGGACCTTTCCCGCGTAGAGTAATGGAAAATTTTTCTTATGTAAAGTGATGGAGAACCTTCCCTTAGTAAAGAAATGGACAACCTTTCCCAAGTAAAGTAACAGAGAACCTTTCCCGCGTAAAATAATGAAGAATCTTTCTCGAGTAATGTAGAACAGAATCCTTCTCTCGTAAAGTCACAGAAAACCATTTCCGCGTAAAATAACAGAGAACCTTTTCCACATAAAGTAGTGGAGAACCTTTCCAGCGTAAAGTTATGGAGAACCTTTCCAGCGTAAGGTAATGGATAACCTTTCCCGCGTAAAGTAATGAAGAACATGTCCCGAGTAAAGTGATAGAGAATCTTTTCCACTTAAAGTAATAGAGAACCTTTCCCAAGTAAAGAAATGGACAAACTTTTTCCGCGTAAAAACCTTTCCCGCGTAAGGTAGTGGGGAACCTTTCCAGTGTAAAGGAATGGCGAGAAGGAGGGGGGGGGGAGGGTCCAGGGTAAAGTAATGAAAAAAATTTCCCGTGTAAAGTTATGGAGAACCTTTTCCAAGTAAAGTAATGGAAAACCTTTCCGGCAGTAAAGTAATGAAGAACCTTTCCTGAGTAATGTAGAGCAGAATCTTTCCCGCGTAAAGTAAAGGAGAACCTTTCCCAAGTAAAGTGATGGAAAACCTTTCCCAAGTAAAGTGATGGAAAACCTTTCCCGAGTAAAGTGATAGAAAACCTTTCCACGTAAAGTAATGGAAAACCTTTCCCGGGTAAAGTGATAGAAAACCTTTCCACGTAAAGTAATGGAAAATCTTTCTCCAGTAAAGTAATAGAAAACCTTTCCCCTTTTGAAGTATGGACAACTTTTCCCGCCTGATGTTATGGGAAGCCTTTCCTGCGTAAGGTAATGGGGAACTTTTCCAGCGTATTGTAATGGAGAACCTTTCCCGCGTAAAGCAATGAAAAACCTTTCCCTTCTGAAGTAATGGGGAGACTTTCCTATGTAAGATAATGGAGAACTTTTCCGCCTAAAGCAATTCGGGTCAAAGCTGTGTGGTGTATTGTTAATTATTACTTCAGCGATAATGATTAGTGGCCAAACTGGTAACGCAGTACTTACATTTATGTATTACAAGAGAGCATTGGTCAATCCGTCTTGAAACAGCGATGAAATTGCACGAGAAAAGGTATACTCCAATACGAGGGTGGCCCATATAAAATCATAAGTATGTGTTATCGTGTTATCATTCAAAATCGGTAATAAAATTTCTAAAATTTATAAAGTGCTTCGCATTGTAGCTTTTTCAAAATTCAGAATCATTCTAACATGATATAGAATATAGGTACAAGGCTGTTCCTTACTGAAAAGACCAATAATGGTAATTACAGAAAATTTTACTAGTTTAGCGAATACTATTTTTTTTGCCGAAAAGCTTTAATATTGCCTGTTTAATACGCTTACTGCAATATAGTTAATTGCACTTTTAAACACATCCACTGTGATCATTTGTTTATCTTTCATCGGTTTTTTTGTTGTTCAGTTGTTTGATGACTTTCTGGACATACATTTGGACGTCCGTATTTACATGGTTGTGATGTTGGTCTTGTTGATTGGACCAGCCTTCGTCAAGAGACTCGACATCCTGGCTATATTCTCAGGGATAGCTAATGTTTTATTTGGTACCTGTTTGCTGATTGCCCTAGGATATATTGTGCCGGGTCTTCCACCAATCACTACCCGCCCTGCATACACTTCCGTCTGGTCAGTTCCAATGTTTCTTGGACAAGCCCTGATGGCTTTGGAGGGAATTGCCGTGGTAAGTTGGCATTCTTTTTACTGTAGTTTTATAAGTGGGTATCACCCGCTTTTGGAGTCCTAGTCAAGCTCATGCTTTCTTACCTCACCAGTCATACGTGGGAAGGTCTTCCAGCTACCCGTGTATGGTCATGGGTTTCCCTGTCCTCCCACTCTAATATTGGCCGCTGTCGTGCAAGCCAAATTTTCTTGGGTATGGCGTAAAACATCAATCAAATAAGAAAATAAATAGATATTGCAGGTTTTGTTTTTTTTTCTCAGTTCAGATAGTTAGGCGTATAGTTAGGCATGTATATGGCCTGAAATGTTGATTCAGCTTTGTTAAATGAAATGTTTGTTAGTGTTCGATGTAACCTGAATATAAGTAAACTGAGTAAGGAAGTGTACTGTAAACTAAATGTATTCTCAATGTATTATGTATTTACAAAAATACAAAATCTGTATTGATAAGATACAGAGTACGACAAAGAATGGCAGGTCCGTTTCGATAGTGTGACGATCTCTCCTTGACGCTTGATGGAAATTAGGTTATTTGATGTGCATGATATAAAATATAAAGCTCAACACCAGTGAGAGTACACGACGACAGAGTGATAGTGGGCAAATATTCACACATATTATTTATTTATTTCATTGGTGTTTTACGCCGTGCTCAAGAAAATTTTACTTATACGACGGCCGCCAACAATGCGGTGGGGGGGGGGGGGGGGGGGGGGAAACCGGTGTCACACGTATCACCAGTGAAATCTGCATGCCCTCTTGTCAACTGACCTAAGTCAAAGTTTTATTCGTATATATTTTTATTGTATATATTTAAAAAGTAGCAACGTACACGCTCCTCTGGTACCATAACTTAATCAGAATTAGGTAGAATTTTTTAATTACTGTATTGCCACTAAATTTTCCTCTTATATGTCGAAATATGTTGTGATCGTTATTCAGATAGTTCCTGTCCAGAATAAAATGAAGAAACCGGAGAAATTCTCAAGCATTTTCGGTGTGCTAAATTTGGGCTTGTCATTTGTCATATGTCTTATGACCGTGCTCGGTTGCCTTGGCTACTGGAAATATGGACTGGACACAAAGACGAATATTTTGTTGAATTTACCCGCTGACCAATGGTAAGGGTAATGTGTAGATCGAACGGGAAACTGTACTCAATTATGGCCCATGACCAAGATAGACAGGCGCCATCTAGATATTGTCTAAGGGAAGATAATTCGCTGATCAGCCCAATACTCTTTGCTGAGGTCTAGAGACATTAATGTTCCCTACTACGCATGGCAGTAGGAAACCATGTGCAGAACATACAGTAGCAGAACTCAACTGGTTTCCCAATACAACTATGTGATGGGAAGCCTTGAGAGCTTGTAAGATTGAACCATTAACGGCAGCTAACAGTAACCATACACAGTATTTAGTGTCGTTGAAATTACGGGCTATTAAGTCTTTTTGTACTTAGTTATAATGAAATAACTCAAACTTGTACTGAACCACAAAAAAGAAGAAAAAAGATGTGACCCACTGAATCATGCTACTGAGTCACCCCCCTTGAACAAAATTCAGATCTCTCTATGCCTATCTTGGTCATGGGCCATAGCTGAGTATTCAGGGGCGCAGTTCTTGTCACAGCTGTATATGAGGGAATGGGTTATGATTTTACCTGAAACGGTGGACAGTGAAATTTAAGGGTACAAGTGATTGCATGGGGGATCATGTTTGCTTGACTGAAAATGGTTTAACGTCACTTTGCCCATTATCATGGTCAATTTACAGTGGTGTCTGTCTGTAAGAGAACGGCCTAAATATCGTCTAGGTTGAGTTCCTCAAACGATGGCGAAGGCAGAATAATATGATACCCTTCCCAGGATACAGCACAACATCAAACTGACCAGTATACCCCTTGTCCTCTCAAGTCCTATCGCCTGTATTTCGCCAAGGAATCATTTAAATAATGATGGCTGTATCTGTCCCACAAAACGACATTGCAATTAAGTGATGACACTGCTCGCAATGGCGAAACCTTGCGACATTTTTTCTTGGTTGAATCCGTAATTCACAATTATAGGACCGGCATGACAAATGTTAGGGAATGGACTTCATCGGCTACCAGTCGTCAGTATGGCTTTTACGGGCACTCATATCAGCATGAAGTCAACAATCCTAAGGTATCAAATGTTGTTACTATGAGCACTGCACAATCATGCGTTCTCGATGATTCCTTTTGTAGACACGCTACATTCTCGTTACATGTAACGCAAACATTATACTGGGGGAATATAACTGTAACAAGTATGTGTGACCTTTATTCTCTTGGTAGGGTAATATTACAAACCAAACATGCAATCTCCTCATTCCATCCAGTTTGGAATTAATTTACTAAACGTTAGTTTATCTTGCTAGACAGTTAGCCAATTGCTGAGCAGAAAGCAATGGCGCCATTATGCGCTTTCTAAATGTATATCCTAAGTTGTATTATTTACTGAGCATTGGTCCTGATGGACCGTTTATGAAATGTTTCTTGGATTTATCTAATTTACCATATTTGTCATTCTTTATATTTTTGTGAGGTATCACTGAACACTTGAGATATTTACCTCAATGTATGAACTTGCAGATAAACAATTAAATTGTGTTATATTCCTAGCACAGTATAGTTCAAATCCGAAACGTGATGGAAAATTGTATCTACTGGTCCTAATTTTGTGGAATGGCTGCGTGTTGAATGGTCTACACGGTTGACATATTACTAATGATTGTGCGCCTTAGTGAGGTCGCAGGTTCAAAACTCAGTGTTGTTCAAAAAGAAATGAATTTTCAGCACTAAAATCTGTATGTCCAGAATGTGTACCGTATGTAACCACAATTCTGTTCTACAAGCATGTATAACGTTCTGTGTTTCTCTTCTTTGACCAGGTTATGCTTGGCAGCCAAAATAATGATGCCCCTATCAATACTGATGACCTACCCCATACAGTTCTACTTCATCTTTGTGATGATATGGCCGCCAGTCGCTGACCGCATCCAGTCTCCCTGGCTCCTTGGGAACGGAGAGTACATCCAAAGAATGATCACTCTAGTCCTTACATGTAAGTCTGTATTTGTGACAGGAAATGGACCTACACTGAAGAAACTTTGTTCGCCGAAAGAGATTTGTTCTAAGTAATGTAAATATATGTGTCAAAACAGATAATTGTCAGCCAACCGTCAATCAAATTGGATGTTGAACGTTAAGAAAGTATGTAAAATACGATTTACAGTTTCATTGATGTGAAAAGACTTAATGAATGTTCTAGGCGAATGATTCAGATCGTGTACCTTGCTAGTATATAAGTTGCTGACAATCACTGTATGTATCTAACTCGTGGTTCGATTGCAACTGTTCTTATATCCAGCTTGCATGGCTCTCTCAATCAACGCCATAAAAATACATACAGCCCTTAGAAATTCCCTGCTATAACGTTGCAGTACTTGTGAACTATCTCTTTGTTTTATGAGCAAAACTATACCGAAACAGTGATACATTACATAAAAAAGCAAAAGATTACACCGTTAGGACGGACTGCTTTCAGACTTGTTATGTTCCCCATTATTTTTAAGCTTCCTTGTCGTATTTATGTTATAATGTAACATCAAACAATAATGGAGGAGCTGCCAAAATAATTTGAACGACTGATATGTGTTGCTTTAAACTTGTCCTATCAGTTGACGGAGCTCATCATTGTTATCCAAGACAACAAACATTACAGAAGAAGCAGGTTCAAATCCATTTTGTCAAGTACCTGGTAAATTTTATTGAGAGCAGAATCTACCGGTATTTTTTCTGTTAATTTTACTCTTCTCGGAACTAAGGAGTACTGCTACGGCCGATCCGTCCGTCCACACGTCTGTCTGTCCCCCAGATCTCTGACGTTATTTAAAGGAAATGTATGGACTCTTATACTCAGAATAGATTAACAGAGGCATTACTTATGGATAACAACTCCTGGATTTATTGTGTTGGTGACGTTTCGATGTAGGTCCTTACATCGTTATCAAACCATATGAACATACAGAGATACAAGACAACATATATACAGTAAGAGGGTGAGTGGTGTCAAAAACAGGCAACAATGTAACATAGATATTAACTTCAGGGTTAATGGCTTCAGGGTTTAAGGCGGTCACTGTCTAATCTGATGAGGTCATTATAGGCGCTCGGTAGGTGGTACCCGCTGTCTCGGTGAAGCTGTGGATTGTGTCGTCGGATCATGATGGCTTCTAGCAGTTTCCTTCTTTTACAGTCTGACTGGTTGTTTTGTAGGGTAGTTTTTCCGATTCCGATACCCCCCACAATTAGTGGAGAGAACGATCAGCAAAACCCTCAATCCGGCTAACAAGACCAAAGCAACGAGACCCGGCCACCCCAATATATATATAACCATTCCGTATATAGGGACCCCAAGCTACCAGATAAGATGACTCCTGCATGACAAACTGAACATACAAACAACGTTTACCTCCGCCTCTAACCTTAAAACCCTACTCAAAGCCAATGGAAAGAAACAGCCAACCCATAGGGAAGAACCCAAAGAATCTGTGTACTGCATTAATTGCGATTGTCAACAGCAATGCATTGGAGAAACCGGTAGACCACTCAATATCAGAATTGCAGAGCACAAGGCCTCAGTAGAAAAATTAGATGGAAAATCAGCCCTCAGTGACCACATCAGAGCCCATCCAGAACACCAACTCCAATGGAACACAGTTCATACCCTACAAAACAACCAGTCAGACTGTAAAAGAAGGAAACTGATAGAAGCCATCATGATCCGACGACACAATCCACAGCTTCACCGAGACAGCGGGTACCACCTACCGAGCGCCTATAATGACCTCATCAGATTAGACAGTGACCTCCTTAAACCCTGAAGCCATTAACCCTGAAGTTAATATCTATGTAACATTGTTGCCTGTTTTTGACACCACTCACTCTCTTACTGTATATATGTTGTCTTGTATCTCTGTATGTTCATATGGTTTGATAACGATGTAAGAACCTACATCGAAACGTCACCCACTTACTTATCCATAAGTAATGCTTCTGTCAATCTATACCATCCCAATTCCTAAATGCCTCTGAAAGAAGTCTTATACTCAGAAGATCATTGGGACTCGCGCATGTGCCTGTTGCCATTTTCAGATCTATCCTTGTATTAATTTGTATACTAATTCGCTTAATTTACATAACTGTCGTCATTTTATCACCGCTCTATCTCGGAACATATTAGAAGGAAATTCTTGAAGTTTTGTTCTGTTGGTCATCTGAAGTTGCGCTTTTCTTAAACTTTGCACCAGTACATGAAACTGCTTCGGCCTTCCCTTTGGCTTGTGTTATTTCCCTTTTCCTCTACATATTCTTTCTTTTCTTTTCAGTCGCATGTGCGGCGTTTGTTCCTCATCTCGATCTATTGATGGCGTTGTTTGGCTCCACATGTGCTACGTTCCTGGGTTTTATTATCCCAGCCACTGCTGACATTGTATCCCGTACATCGGAAGGAGATCGTATAACAGTGCTCCACCTCGTAAAAGATGTCATGTACATTATATTTGGAATATTCATCTTTTTGTCTGGGTCATATTTAGCAATGAAAAGTATTATAGATACCTTTTAAATGTATTACCTTTGTATAGGTGCAATAAAAGAGAGATTGAATAAGTTTACATGCAGATAAAATTGGCGTTGTGTTTACTAATATTATTTATTTTTTATTCCATATATTCCACCTTTATAATCAGATGTATTTGGCTTTATGTTAATTAAGATTCATTGTTGCTGGACGTGACTCAGTGGTAATTTGCGAGACTCTCAACCCGCTGTTACAGGAAATTAGGGATCAATTCCGCTGTTGTCAAGGTATAAAGCAGTAGCCAATGCAAGTGATGCCGTTTTAGAAATATTATCTTTTTTTCTGAGAAGATCGCCCGTCTACCACCCCCAGTATGGACTACAAGTGTACACGTTACATTTAGGAAAGCTTATCACTAGCTTGCCAAAGATCGGTTTTTTATACCCGGCACTCATGCACCCGGCAAAACTGACTGCTATCGTATAAGCCAACGATTCTTGAACGTATTGCGTTTAACACAAGGTAATAACTTAACAAATTTATCTACGGTAATTCTATAAACATAGAAGACAGAAACAAACAAAGTTTCAAGTTTGAAAATTGTAAATCGTGCGGATGTATATTTATTACTTAATGAAAACATGTATGTAGGTGACAGGCATGTGTGCAGTGATCTACAATAAGTGTTGAATAATACTTAATAATACAGGCCTAATACAGGCCTAATCATATTTTTTAGTCGAACCCGTTATCAGCTTTCCTCAAATGAAGGTTCGAATCGCAATCATTCTCACCTAAAAATAGAGTCAAGAAAAATATCGAGTGAGTACGGCTCTTTTTAACGCAATTTATTTAGTTTTTGATTGATGTTTAACGTTGTACACAAGAATTTGATTTATCTTATATGATGGCATTCAGGTTTATGGGTAGATGAAGGTAATTGGGATGACCTGAGTGGACTGCTTTCGCCAGGTACCGAACAATCCTCATAACTTAAAGCCCGTAGCCAAACTTGTCAGAGCTCCATTCTAGATTACGGCAGGATTAGTAAAAGGCGGATGAGCTGAGGCAGGATCAGGGCTTTAGTTGCTTGGGCTACAGAAATCTACTTTAATTGGTGTCATTGTATCGTTCCATATCTACGTACTCCAGTGCACATTGACAGGTACACGGAAATAATCCATATCGCGCTTCTAGACGAAACACATAATGCATTCTGGTAGGAAATATTAGAGGAAACTGGCGAGCGCGGAATCTGCCTGACAAAGTAACGAACATTTCCACAGTGCCCAAGACAATGAGTTATGATTCAAGCGTCTGATTCAACAACAACACAAATTTCCCCCCATAATTACCTCAGTACCGCGTCGTATATTGTAGTAACATCGCTCCGCGTCGTATATTGTGGTAACATCGCTTCAGTGGCACATAAGACATTGCATGAGAACTACCGATTATATAACGCATTATCATAGTTTTCTCTTTATTTATGTACTTCCAGTGTTATCTGTATTTGTTGTGAGATAAGATGATATTACTGTAGTTAAACTGAGCTACGCTGATATTATGTTGAAGGATACCTACGTTGCCTGTATATAAACATTGTGTTGAAAGACTACACTGTACCTAGCCAGGGGCAAACATCATGTAGGATTACCTAGCCGTGTACAAACATGTAGGATTACCTTGTCGTGTACAAACATGTAGAGTTACCTAGTCGTGTACAAACACCGTGTATGATTAGCTAGCCGTGTACAGACATGTAGGATTACCTAGTCGTGTACAAAGATCATGTAGGATTACCTAATCGTGTACAAACATGTAGGATAACGTAATCGTGTACAAACATCATTTATGATTACCTAGCCGTGTACAAACATGTAGGATTACCTTGTCGTGTACAAAACCATGCATAACTACCTAGACGTGTACAAACACCGTGTATGATTAGCTAGCCGTGCACAGACATGTAGGATTACCTAGTCATGTACAAAGATCATGTAGGATTACCTAATCGTGTACAAACATGTAGGATAACGTAATCGTGTACAAACATCATTTATGATTACCCAGCCGTGTACAAACATCCTGTAGGATTACCTAGCCGTGTACAAACGTAAGATTACCTGGTCGTGTAGAAAGATCAGGTAGGATTACCCAGCAGTGTACAAACATCATGTAGGATTACCTAGCCGTGTACAACACCATATATGATTACCTAGCCGTGTATAAACACCATGTAGGATTACCTAGGCATGTACAAACATGTAGGATTATCTAGTCGTGCACAAAGATCAGGTAGGATCACTAAGCCGTGTACAAACATCGAACTGAAAGATTATCAAGTCGTGCACAAAAATCGAGTTGAAGGATACCTAGCCATGAACAAATATCATGTTGGAGGAATACCTAGCCGTGTACAAATATGGTGTTGATTGATACTTAGCCGTGTACAAACATCATGTTGATGCATACCTAACCGTGTACAAAGATCATGTTGACGGATACCTAGCCGTGCACAAACATCATGTCGACGGATACCCAGCCGTGTACAAACATCATGTTGATGGGTACCTAGTCGTGGTCTGGCATCGCGTTAAATCATACCTAGCCGTGTACAAACATCGTGATGAAGGATACCTAGACGCGTACAAATATCATGTCGAACGATTACGTAGCCGTGTAGAAGTTGAAGGATACCCAGCTGGCACATCGTGTTGCTTTGATCAAAATAGTCGTGTTTGAACTCACCATAAAGGATTTTCAAATTATGCACCTGTACCTGTTTTCCTATATATATACATGTACCTGTTATATTATAGCTGTATATATGCCTCTACCTGTCATATTATATACCTGTACCTGTTTTCAAACCTATACCTGTTTTCATATGAATACGACTATATGCAGAAATTACATGTACTTAAACGTAATATCTTTAAAGCTCGATCGTTTTCATTTAGCAAGCGGTATATTTGTGACCTACTGGCGTTAAATAACCCCCATATTGGTGAAGGCAATCTATCCTCTTGCATTGGATGTAAAGGAGACAACAGATAGTTCTGATGGTACATCTTATTTGATCTATATCTGTACAAAGACGAACAAGGTCTCCTTTCACGCCGCCTTTCCGACAAAAGGGATAATTTCAATTTTGATTGTAAATTATCCTTATTTGGATAGCAATATACCCAAGGGTCCTGTATATGGCGTATACATATCTCGCCTTGTAGCATTTGTCAGATCTTGCGTAAATTGTGATGACTTTAATCTGCGTCACAACTTGTTAGTTCAAAAAAAAGTTTGTCAAGGATACTCCATCAAACGCCTGCATTCTTAGTGTCTCAAATTTTACAATGAGTATAACACTCTCGTTGGCAGTTATGGACAGAGCGTCTGTGGCGATCTGCATTGTGATCAACCACATAGACGGCGCTGTTATCCTTATGTATATATCTATCGCGTACATGTTATTTAACAACATAGATGGCGCTGCTTGCCGAGTGTAACCGTCTATCTTGTAGACAGCGTTTATACAGACCAGCATGTCATGTGTAACATCATGGATGTCGCCTCTTGTAGTATGAGCTCCTTACATATTAATGGGAAAAACGTAATCGTCTGTTACTTTTGAATCACAATCTGTTCGGTTAAGGTCTGTAACGCTCGAACTGTATCTAATACCGTTTAACCTGGGGCTAGGGGCCGCAAAGGCAGCCATTACATCTGCATGATGCCTTTATGAAAAGTTGCAATCAAAGCGCGACTGAGATACCTTGTTTAATTGTTATTTGACTTGGAACTCATTCATGGACAACGAATTTGAACTTTGATATGGAATTCATGCCTGGAATATCCACTGTGTGCGCGGCATCATTGAAAACTGATGACCGCTTCTCTCTTGTGTGTTACTGGCTTTATTTCCTACTTGTACAATTTCTTACATACCTTTGTCTATGGGAGCTAGTGTTAAACGTTGTTTTGGAAATGGATGTTACGATTATCGACATGGAACGCCCTTTACGGACTACGAAACACTACAAGTGTTTGTTTGAAACTGTGTTTTGGTAGACGTTGTGGCGAGGATTGTATATTTCGCACCATTGCATATCACAGTGTCTTCATGCGCTTGGATTCTTGCTGTCAGACAAGATAAATCTTGGCGATGATTTATTTTACCGCCTTCTTTATCACACCCCTAAACTGCCATCGAGTCAGCTGGATAATATTTATTTACATGCTTTGAATCTCAGGGCACTGGATTTCTTTTATATAATGTCTCTGAATCTTCTCGTTGCCTTGGTGTACGATGGCTGGCAGGGGTGACAGCGGAGGTGGAGGAGGGGAGATCTTTTTTGATTTGGGCTGTGGAATTTGTTTAAACTCCTAGTTTATATTTTGTAGTTCGTGTGCCACTTCCTTTTCGCCATCGCGTCCCTGAGCCTGTTATGTGTTGAGTCACAGTGCCTTCCTATCTCCTTCCAAGTTGTGGCTGTCAGGAAGCCAGCGAGAGACTATCAATCTGTATTCTTAGTGCGTGAAATTTGTTACTTTTTATTAGTAACATCTGGTCTTCTCGATGCCGTACCATTTGCCTGGCCTCCTCAGATTCTCCATTCTTGTAGCTTTAAGCGGTCCACTTGAATATTACCCTCAGGTCACAATGTGATTGCGATCCCAATGTAATGACGGATAAGTTCAACAGCAATGGATTTCTAACGCAACAGATAAAGCAATTTTCATCTCCGGAACAAATAATCATTGGCAAAGGGCCATTTAACAACAGACCACCAAGTAGTTTTTACTATTTGACATTGCAATCTTAAGGGAAAAACTGTCACTCGATCCACTTGCCGGCGATCGTTTGTAATTTGCGGATGAGAATTAAATTTTACCTCCTAAAAAGGGAATATTTTATGGCTCTTTTCCTTCTTTTACGTTCAAGTTGAACTATTTCATGAGGTACATTTAAATTTGATTTACGAACTATAGCACTGTGGAAAAGACAGCACACACACAAAAAACACTTGTGTTGCATGAACACAAACTTGTGCTTTTTCGAACAAAAGTCTTGCATCATGTTTGAACAACTCTGTCTTGTGTTGAATTAACACAATGTATTGTTTTTGTTTTATTAATTGTAACACAAACATGTGTACTTCACATTTATTTAATACATGCTTGTGTTGGGGTAACACATTTTTGTGCTGATTGAAACAACACACTTGTTGTGATAGATTTCAACACAAGTATTTTTGTGAGAATGTTAAAGCGGTTAAACCATATAGATATAAATACCGCCCACAGGTGGATGTGAGAAGACTCCAGGGTCAATATCACCAAGCCATTTTTGGCTTCAAAAATATAAAGTACGATTCTAGAGCTTATTTGGGGACCATAGAGATTAAAACTTTGACATCCTTATAAATGTTATCGTCAGTCAAATTTGTCAAGTTTCTAATTCCGTGTCGTAAATAAAGCGTTGTGAAGAGGTTTGGGACTCAGAACAGCTTTTGCATGCTAAGATTCCATATAAGAACGACATATGCTTTACTGAAGCGTATCGCTTTGGTCGGTTCATTTTACTCTTGATTTTCTTGCCTTAAATGCGAACAGTAAAGCGTTTAATTTTCAAATTGTTGTCAACATGCAAACTTCTTCTGTTATTGTATAAAATTGTGAAGTGGGCATTGTGAATATACTTCTGTAATTTTAATATGAATTTTATAACTGCCCAGTGTAACGTTGTATGGAAAATATCCATCGCTGATCGTTTTCAAAACGTCACTATATACGTCATTTTTGGTGTACTTCATCCATTTTTAAAAAATATAGAACAGTTTTTCTTACGTCATATACGATCAGATGAATGAACTAGGGCAACGTTGACGTCACATAGTTCCTAAGTTCAAGGGAAACAATCCACGGCGTTGTGAGTGAATTATATAGGCTACTGTTTATAGATTGCTGCCGTTTACTCTTGGCTAAACATAAGCTACAAATTGCATGTACGTATGCCAAATGATAAAAAAGAATGTAACACAATTATCACCATGATTTCACATTCTTAACATTCAGCTTTAGATTAAAAGCTTTTACTGTTCACCTTTACTTTTATTGAAGGTACACTTTAAATCTTCAGCCCCGACGTGCGACCATTTCACACGCGTACAGTGGAGACAAAATCTCGACAAGCACGCCATTAAAACAGGAAAGCGAACTTTCTTAATACAGCTTCTTCCCTTGAGTGTGGCATCAGCTTTGAGACAATAAGTAAGACCAATGCAACTTGTGCTAGATCCCGGATATCAATTAAACGACAAGCTCCCCTGGCTTGCCTCATGGCCGTTCTAGAATAAACACTTCCGCTACAGTAATTAGGACGGCTGTTGATTGGCGGAGACTGACTGTGGCAGGTGGAAGTCTGCCGAAGAACAAGCAGCCCGCTGAGACAGACACGCGAGGCGCTTGGATGTCAGCGTATGGGAGCAAAACCGTCCTGTTAAGATGCTGTCAAGTTTTCTGCCAACAATACTTCCTAGAATCAGAGAAAAAGCACAGGGCTTTCGTTTGAATTTAATTTGTTGTATTTATGCATTCTGTATTTCTATGGTACCACGTGTGGCACAATAAAGTACAAAATGGCTTTATAAATTACAAACTGGCTCAATAAACTACAAACTGGCCTGTGTTACACAGTAACTATCTTATGTATTTGTTAATATTATTGTTCAACACATTATTTTGTACAGTAATAAAAGTACTATATCATCAGCCATGCATAGCGTTGGTGAAAACCGCAGTATTTTGCTGACTTCGATGGTTGTATAAAAGAGGAAATAGATAGATGGACTAACATTACTGAGGATGCTGACCTATGTCGTCCACTTTGTCTTTATTTTCCCCGTCTGTTTTTACTTCCCTTTTCCTGTTATATAGCAAAAACGCATTGAAGTAATGTATAGGTACTAAAATCGAAAAATTGGTAGCCTGTTCCAGTCAGACTGAAATGTCTAATGCAAAAAAAAAAAAAAAAAAAAAGAATAAAAAAAAAAGAAAAGAAAAATACGACCTATACATTGCTTAAATGCATTTTTGCTATATAACAGGAAAAGGGAAGTAAAAACAGACGGGGAAAATAAAGACAAAGTGGACGACATAGGCCAGCATCCCCAGTAATGTTAGTCCATCCATTTATTTCCTCTTTCCTCTATTTCCTCTTCCTGAAAAATTCCTGAGCACGCAGTTATGCACCAGTCAATTAAATACTTATATAACAAATGTTCAGCCTTATACTTCCGCTACGCGTAACGTGTTAATGTTAGCGATAGCTGGAGGACCACGTGCTCTCAACCAGGGTTCACATATGATTTCGCTATAGTTGCCACACATTACGTAATACCATGGCTTAACAATTATCCACTCTACTAAATGAAAACACATATCTAATGCAAAACAGCCTATATCTTCACCCACACAAAAAGTATGTTGACAGAGAAAGAAAAATAACCCCACCAAGAATCAAAATCTTCCTTGAGGTAAAATCTGTTCTCCATAATGACTCCCTTAGTTCACTGTACTGTGGAGGATGACTGACAGACTATGTCAGAAATACGGATTTAAAGTTGCCAGAGTATGAAAAAACTGATCACATTATAAAGTTTATTTTCTCCATATGAACACAAAAGTTAACCAAAACGAAACTTTGACAGCACATAGAAATACACACAGGAAAGTTTCAGCAGAGATGTTTTTCTGGTTAACGTTGACCTTCAAACTGTAAATAAAAAACACAGCGCCTTGTTTGAAAGAAAACTTGGCATTTTTGATCGAACGTGCATTTTTGGAGGTTGATTACTAAGCAACCATCTCTTTTATGGCATTATAGCTTTTTTTAAGTTTTATACTTCTGATTCGGAAATTTACAAAATTCTGATGGGATTTTGAAATTTGCACTTTCTTATCGTACCTCTCTGAGGCGATTCTCCGCTTTAACGTATCAGGTCCTTTCTGCCACATTTCCATACTGCTTCACACAGGCAGTGTTTCAGCTACTACAAATTTCGGCCCATACTCCTTTCAGCGCATGTGCCGCTCTCAACGTTCGCTTTACATCACTGATACCACTGTAGGCAAGCTTGACCTTTGGAGTCTTAGCGAAGCACCAAGGCTTGACTAGGCTTAGCCTCACCACTGGTGTCCTCGCGCGGACCTATTTAATCAGCATTCGGCCATAAAACTGCTTTACGTGTTGGTTAGAATCATGTTGTGCGTACTTCAGATAAAGCAAATGCAAGTGTATAAAGTAATATCAGAAACAGAGATTAAGACAGAGTTTTTGTTTTATCTGATATCACTTCCTGCTTCATTACCGTGACCCCAGTGACCTCGCCCTTGTTCAAGATTTCTGTACAAATTTTGCTAGTGGTGGCGGTGACGTTAGAGTGTGGCAGAGTGTGCGTTATCAGGAGTATGATTTCATCAACACTTCTACACTCATAGCAGTGCAAGTTACAAGGGCTATAATTTTCGGCCACACTTCGATCCTCTTCACAGTGCACGGCCGCACCTGATGATCCGTTGTATGGGCGCATGCCACTTGGTATAATTACCACACCATTAGTTTATATTCTTCTATGTAAAGTATTATTCTTGACCAGGCCAACAACTAGGTAAATGGGCTAACACGTATTTGTCAAGGCATCCCGTGGTTAATGTATGTGCCAACAACCAGGAACGTTTGATACAAATTCAGAGTGTATGATTATAAAACCAGTCATGATTGATAAACCATTTATGACTCCCTGAGAAATTTCCAGACAGTAGCATGGCATATGGTAAGGTCATGAAGTTTAGCTCCAGATCAGTTCTCAATAATTTCACGAAATTGGCTGAACCTAATATAACATCCTACAATCTTCCAAACTTCAAATTTAAAAAAAAAACTTATTTGATAAGTTAACATTTTCAGCTTTGCGAAACTGGTAAACCCTTTAGCAAATTATGCCGAAATAATTATATCGCTATGGTGTTTGTCTGTCCATCTATCTAGAGGAGATGGCCCTGTAGATCTCATGCCTTTTCAGACAGGGTTTTCAAATTTGGTATGCACGTGTGTGTGCTACTGAAATGCATTTCCATTTAAAACAGCTAATTAACTATTTGATTTCTGCTCGATTCTTGTGACTTTTTGAATCACGTCTTTGTTGAGCTTAATCAATGATACATGTAGTTGGGTCTTTCGCTCATTTACATTATTCCAACGTGCATCATGTATGAAAATACTGCTAAAAACATCAAATGTGTCATGGTGACTTCTTTGGTTGTGTCTGTTAAATTTTAATCAAGAACATGCGCATTGAAGGTAGCGTGTGCTTGGGATTAATTAATGAAGCGTTGAGTATTCTCAGGAGATAATTAATTGGCTGTGACCTTTAAAATAAAATACCTGACAGAGTATAGATTTCGTAAGGGCACGCACAGGTTAAAATGCCTGTGCTCTTAAGGAATAGGTATAGATTTTATTCAAGAGCATGCATGGCCGAAATGGAACTATGCGATACCGGTATATAATAATACATCTTCGTTCTGCACCATTCATCATAATGTCAACGGACTTCAAAGATGCAAACTTAAAATATCTCTTATCGCCTTTTCTATCATTCTCGCACGCAACTCTGGTGTAATCTTTAAGGCACTCTGGGGAATCCTGACATTTTCCCATGCAAAGTTACATCTACTTGGCCATCGCGGCTCCTCGTAATCACAAAACCTGTGAAATACATTAATTTGAGCTGGCCCCTGAAGAGCTATGCTTGCACAGATCATTATACGACCAGAACCTGTTTCCCCTGTCACTTCTCCGTTATTTTTAGACCTCATAAACTGTAGCTGAAGCCAAGTAAAATCCAGCGGAATGTAAACTGTACTTAATAAATACTTCTGAAGCAATTATCCTCGGCTTTTTTTCTCTCTCATCTAAACACACGTCGGTGGCAAAGTTAACGCCGTAAAGTGAGGCGAGGTTCGTTGAGGTATATAGTCCCGCTAAACGACTTCTTAGATGAACGCGGACCGGTTAGCACCTCTTCGAGTAGCCATTATAAACAGCGCAAGGAGTTTTGTTGATAATGAATTAAACATACCTTTTGAAGAATGGCCCCTATATCCTCGCATAGCTGGTGAATGTTCCTTTCTTATACAATAGAGACACTGGCAATTCATATAACTAATGTTCTTTTATAGAGTGTATCTGAATAGATATGTGTTTATGTGTGAACATTCCTACAATGAAGCCGATGAATGAAGATAATGGTTTTTGCTATAACAATTAAACCAAGAGATCAAATCCGAAGTGGGGCATCTCAAGCTTGACGAGAATGACGAGCCTCTATGTCTGTCTTATAGATGAGCCCAAAGCTATAAAGAGGTATCGTTTTGCTGTTTTTGGAGTTACCTGCATAGTGTGAAATTTCTGTGTTTCTAAACTCTTAAATCGGTTGCCATGTCAGTGGGACAGGTGAGTCACCTTCTGCAATACCTCGGTAGGAGGCCCCATAGAACCGAGATCGCGTGGAAACAATGTGGGAATCGGCGGGGGAAATGGGGTGGAGGGACGACCTATAGATCAATTCTGCCACAACAAATCATGACCCCTGTTTAAAGGTGCCACAAAACAAACTTCACTGTCAGCTTACTTTATGACTGTTCGGGACATTCCTGTGCAAGGTAGGCAGTGCACTCCGGCAGAGCCGTCGAAAACCGCTGTTCATTTCAGACACGTGACAATCACAAATCTTAAATCTTATTTTAAAACATTATATGTATGTGACATTATCTTAATATATTAGGTTTTATTGTTATTACCAGAAGTTTTCACACTTTTCACATTTTCGTGTTTTTCTCACTTTCACGTTTTTCACATTATCACGTTTTTTTCACATTGCCACGTTTTTCATATTTTCTTTACACAGTTTTCATATCTAATGAGTTCATTTGGCTAAAGTGTATGCCGTAAATCGACCCTGACAAATGATTCCACAGAGGTTTCACAGATTCGGCTATTACTTTAAGTGAGTGAGTGAGTGCTTGGGGTTTAACGTCGTACTCAACAATATTTCATCCATTTGACGAATAGCTACTACTTTAAGTCAAGAAAAAGCGGTGGTCTCCTACGGACACAACGGTTTCCTCCAACCATAAAACTGACCACGTTCCCATAAGTGAAACATTCTTTGAAAGGCGTTAAACGGTCATTATATAATGATATAGACAAATAATTATAAAATATCTCTCTGCAATATGACTTTATGCAGGAATGCTGTTATGAAAGCCTATCCTAACCTGAGAGAGATAAGACACTCGTAACAGGATTTACAGGATGTGCAAATTCATTATTTATCATTTTATCTGGTTTTTAAAATTTTGATTGTATTCCATTGTTGGATTTAGAATAGCTAAAGGTTTTTTTTTACTATTCACCAGAAGCTCCAGTTTCACCATTTGAAGTTGGCATACTGTGGCAATATCTATTTAGGGCTACCGGTACATACTTTAGCACGATTAATTTGAATGATGCTTGAATTACCCTTCCGACTGAAAACATTATAGCTTTACGGCTGAAACCTGGAGAAGTCGTTACTTGTAAGAACGGTGGCAAATTATCACTGGCATGATTGACGTGAAACACCGGCGTCTAAGCGAAGATGATTGGTTGGTGCATGTGGATCCTAATCGGAGAGTCTAGAGGATCTATATGCATCATTATATATAAAGTCGTCATGTTGGACATACTAACAGATGTGCATTAAATGCAGCTTAGGCACATACATTTCATTACCGACAACTCATAAGCTGGTAAGGTTTTCATTGAGTATTGATTACAATGTCCCAACTAGAACACTCCTTGCCTAGCTCTTTTCGGCATCGTTGAAAATTGTTTCTCTTTACAAGGCTCCGTCTTAAGTTCTTACTTTATATACTCTCTCAGTTAATTCTTCAGTTGCTTGTGTTGAACGTTGCTTTGCACACCGATCTTGGGATTACTGACTTGGGATGTTCATTATAATAGCTGACAACTGATTCACAGTACGTAACTCTTGCCATTATCAATGCCTTTCTTGCACTTTGATAACTTGTCATTGTTTATATTTCGCGTGTCAGTCAGAGATATTGCAATTGTTACGCACTTCGAAGTGACTTGCGTTGCGTAAGCAATGACAAGTCATTCTAATGACCTGTATAACGCATGAGCAATACCTTGTTATTGCAGTGCATTGTGATTCATAAGCAGTACCAAATCAACTTAATGTCCTATGATGCATAAGCAATGACAGCGTTTTCATTCGCTTGCCTATATAATATAAAAGACCATAGAGGGCGGACAGTAAAAACAGAACCGTTACGACAAAGTAATAACTTACAAATGACCACACATCGAATGCTTCCTCTTTGTTGTCAAATAAATGCTAAATTAGTAGCAACTTAACACACCGTAACTTAAGAATTAGATAAGAAAACTGCAGTGGTATTAATAACAGTTTATCAGGCGTCCCTGGTTTAAATTTGCTCAAAATGCTGTGTCGTCAACACGTTTTTTTAAAATTTATTCTAGTTACGGTTTTATTCTAACTGTTCATGCAAATACTTAAATAGTAGCAACGAGGAATTAGTCACGCGACCTGTAACGCGTGAGCAATGAACAACCCAGGCCCTTGGTGTGATGCATGATGCATGATGCATATTTGATGGTAAGTCTTCAGAGTGACATATGCCACATAAACATCGGGAAAATCATCGGAGTGACCTACGGCACATAAACATCGGGAAAACCATCGGAGAGACCTATGGCACATAAACAACCAAAAGTCATCGGAGAGACCTATGGCACATAAACAACCAAAAATCATCGGAGTGACCTATGACACATAAACATCGGGAAAATCATCGGAGTGACCTATGACACACAAACAACCAAAAATCATCGGAGAGACCTATGGCACATAAACATCGGGAAAATCATCGGAGTGACCTATGACACACAAACAACCAAAAATCATCGGAGAGACCTATGGCACATAAACAACCAAAAATCATCGGAGTGACCTATGACACATAAACATCGGGAAAATCATCGGAGTGACCTATGACACACAAACAACCAAAAATCATCGGAGAGACCTATGGCACATAAACATCGGGAAAATCATCGGAGTGACCTATGACACACAAACAACCAAAAATCATCGGAGAGACCTATGGCACATAAACAACCAAAAATCATCGGAGTGACTTATGACACATAAACATCGGGAAAATCATCGGAGTGACCTATGACACACAAACAACCAAAAATCATCGGAGAGACCTATGGCACATAAACAACCAAAAATCATCGGAGTGACCTATGACACATAAACATCCGGAGAATCATCGGAGTGACCTATGGCACATAAACAACCAAAAATCATCGGAGTGACCTATGACACATAAACAACCAAAAATCATCGGAGTGACCTATGACACATACACATCCGGAGAATCATCGGAGTGACCTATGGCACATAAACAACCAAAAATCATCGGAGTGACCTATGACACATACACATCCGGAGAATCATCGGAGCGACCTATGGCACATAAACAACCAAAAATCATTGGAGTGACCTATGACACATAAACATCCGGAGAATCATCGGAGTGACCTATGACACATAAACATCCGGAGAATCATCGGAGTGACCTATGATACATAAACATCAAACATAATGAGACATAAAAATGTAACACTGATATTTTTAAACATACACTTCCCTAGTATATTGGCACTTGTGTTCATACAGTTGAATAAACCAAATTTCTAAATCCTTGTGGTGGCGGATAAGCCTAGAATTCTACAGTTGCAAACGATCTGTAAATATTCACAAAGCTTTGCGAACTTACACACGGTGCAGAAACTATGGCAAATCCTTAGACTGGCATACCACTGAAGAGAGGTTGGCAAATAGTTGGAATAGTTGGAACATGTGTATATGTTGCGTATATAAGTTTAAGTAACTGAGTAGTTTATTACTGTATTACACTCAAAACATCAAATAGTATAATTTAAAATCGAAATAAATTTGCCACATTTGATATCAGTTAAATATTCTAATATATATATATATTATATATATTAAAGGAATAGAGCACATCTGGAATAAGCATCTGTGATTTTATTAAAACATGAAAATAAAAAATTAATTTAACACCTTTTGAATTAAAGATGAAGATACTTTTAAAAATAATGGATATGGCTAATGTCATTATATTTCGTCCATCAAATTAAGTTTGCAAAACTTCTTTTCCGTTTGTGGTAAATGGATATATTAACGAAAGGCATTCGTTGAGAAGGTATTCCCACGGTATGGCTGCAGTACTGCCGGAGAAGGATTTATTTATTATTTATTTATTTGATTGGTGTTTTACGCCGTACTCAAGAATATTTCACTTATACGACGGGGGCCAGTATTATGGTGGAAGGAAAGCGAGCAGAGCCCATGAGAAGCCCACGACCATCCACAGGTTGCTGGCAGACAAGGCACGTACGGTCGGAGAGGAAGCCAGCATGAGCTGGACTTGAACTAAGAGCGACCGCAGAGTGGGATTTAAGCAATACTCATTCATACATTCATTCAATGAGAGGCACTGTTCGCTTTTCGCCTACTGTGGTGCGCTTTATACGTGTCATGTGCTCTAACAGGAACGCGGGAAATTTATATATACATACGCAGAAAATTTATATACACAGATCGCTGTTATTGTGGAAGATCGGCTACCAGAGTTTCATTGACCTGCTTAACTGAGTGCACAGCCATTTTTTCTTTCCTAATCTCTCTCAATGATGTATAGCATCCGGAGAACTTTTCTTGTCCACCTGGTTGGGGAACAGCCATAAATGGGAAGTCCATAACATTACATTGTCTTACGCAGCACGAGCATCCATGCAGCGGTATGAACATGCGCAGATGTAAGGAGCGAGCGAGCGAGCGTGTGAGCTTTCTCTTTGCCGCCGCGAACTATCCCCTCGTTCTATAAGCCACATGCAGAGTGGAGTGTGTTACGGTGAGAAGTAGTTGATATCAAGTACCAGGCACTCTATCCCATCTGCCCAGGACTCTAACCCATCTCAGCCGGACGTAGACCACTGAAGACAGCATTCCATAGAAAACTGGTATACACTTCGTACGTTCCTCTTGCACAGATATGGATTACCTTGCTCCTGACTTAGCCTATCTGGTACGTAATTCGCCTGTCACTGCATGCAAGTAAGCGACTGTCAGTTTTCAGTAACTGCTAATTTATATGTGCCAATTTGTCTGTCACAGGAATGAAATGTTGTACGTTTGAACATATTTACCTGAGGCAACCCTGACTGACCGTATGTACAGGGCTACCACAGAATATAAACTGCATGGAAACTTCAAACAGGGCGTTTCTAACGTCTGTTGTGTATGCATAGGGGCCTATACTATAAGAGCAACTATAGTACTGATTTAGATACTTGCATTAGATGAAGTAACTTAAAATCAAGAACACGCTTCCATGTAGAGAGAAATTTTCCGGAATAGTCTGGAGATGAATTCTTAGAGAATTGAACGGTTGCTGTATATTTGTGTGTATTTTGATGTCAGTTTGGTTCATGTTTACTTTATACTTACGAGTTTCTCACGTATACGACCGTTAGATGATTCGGTAAACCACAGCCCTTTGCTGGGTACCCGACACCAATCTCCTGGTTTAAAGCCGCAGTCGGATAAGCGATATCTGCATTCGTACCTACAGCCTATAGATCTCACAAACGCATATTAACTACCGCAACTAACCAGCCAGACTAACGCTTTGAAGTTGAGGGAAAATTCACATTTCATCGCACTGCGCTTTCAGCGTAGCGTCATGTTTACAAAAGGCTTCTCCATTTTATAAGAATATTGCAAAAAAACCTAAGCATTTATTTTATCTTTGCCTTATATAAACATCAAAGTGCCTGAACGTAACTTCTTGCCACAAGGAGAAAAAATACAGCTGGGACCTTTCTCCATTTATCTATAACGGCGTCTACGTTTAGCATGTCTGTTTACTTAAAGTCGATGTAGTCCTAAATCAGGGCAGGGTTTACGTTGACTCGGATTTGAAGTCACACATGCGCACAGAGGTGTTTGTGTGAACGACGAACATTACTGCCCCAATCCCACATGTTGTTAATGATTAAATATATTACTAGGGTCAGTTTGTATAATGATCGTTAATAACCCAATTATACATAGGAAATGATGGATACTAGTCCTATATTTGAAGTTTATCACCTGGGTAGACAATAACAATTGCATAAGCAAATAATTTTAGAAACCTTACGTACAGAAACAGTTGCTAATACTCTTAAGTTTCATTTGTACTCCAGTATAGTGTACGTGATGTTACATATTGTGTAAATTGTGATGATAGACGAGGGGATCACCCCCTTAATTCACCTCTTGTTTGCTTGTATCCTTGTTTCCGGTTTGCTTATTTCCTTGTTCTGCATAACTGCTTATTTTCTTGTTTCCATATTCACTTGTTTCCTTCTTTGCATGGGCCGTCTTGACCGTATTTTCGATGGCATAACGACAGTGCTTGTCGTGGCAGGGTTAATACAGACGTAATCATTTTGTAGGTTTGCCCTATTCCAGAAATTCCGATTTAAATTAGAATTTTAGTATGATTCTACGGCTTTTTTGGATTCCGTATGTTACAAAGTTTACCTTACATGTTCTGTATAGTCGGTATTTCTTCGTTTCCAAATTATAACGGCTTATAACGGCTCTACAAAACAAGCATACGAACTAAATATCTGGAAGAAAGTAAACTGCAAACTATATATAGGCTAGAGAAAATTAACCATGCAAAACTTTAAAAAACCCATCATATGACCGTAAAGTGGGTCAAGTTTTTCAATCGGGCGTCATGACAGACGTTCGTTTGCCAATCGTCAACTATAATGGACAGTCGAGGTGAATAATCATAAGATCCAGTCCTAAAATCACATTTATCCGCAAAATTTACACAGGAACGTCAGTCTACTCACAGTGATTATTCCGTTTCCTGCACTTGTTTTACATCAATGCCTAAACTGTGTATACATACTTGACCTTGTGACCCCACGAGGCCTATACACGTGGTCTTGTTTACGTTCAGACGCATCACTTGTCGTTCTGTGTCTGTCCGCGGACTTGTCAGAGTTCATCGACGAGAAAGGCGTCAAGTGGTCATTATAGCCTTCTTTGCATATTTTGAATTCAAGGGAACCCATGGGTTTTATAAGTAAGATTTATGGGAGAATGCGTTATTTTTCTAAAGTTACTTCATGCCTAACTTCGCCGTGGTTCGTTGCTTATGAATTAAAATTTTTAGGGAGATATGGACATGGAGATAAATGATAAAATATGGTTCAAACTATTTGCAACTGGTCCTCAATTTCTGGCCAAATTCGCTATACTTTTTTTTGTCAATGAAGACAAAGTGAGAACTCGAAATGTGTGATTTGCATTTAACAGGGAAGACACAAGCCTTTACACGTGAGTACATTACTATACTTGTTTTTCCATTTATCGCGAGATCAGGGTCATCTTTTCGTGATTTGTGTACTTACGCAAGGCCTCTTACTTCACTTCTGAGAACTAGAGATTTATGGGTAAATATATCGTCACGAAAAAAGCCATAGACCGGTGTTGTGCTTTAATTTATTGACGAACATAGGTTTGTGACCAAGTGAGCCATTTGTAAATAACTAAATGTAAACAAAGAGTAGAAGAAAAAAGAAATGAAATAAAAAAGGGAGAAGAATCAGTCACCTAGCAACCGGTTCATAAATCATTTTAATCTTAAAGACGTTTTAGCCTGTAGTTATACAGATCACACTTTTGCCGATTTTTTTATCGGAATTTTACCCGATTAATAAATCTTGACTCCCTTACGTTTACAGAGTTGCCGCCTCGAGCACTCTCCCGCCCCTACCCCAAAGCATGTGCCCCACATATCGTTTTTGGTGGTAGATCACTATACCCAGCTCTTCTCTTGATCCCTTGAGCTAACGTGTAGTGTATTATGTGCCAATAAAAATCACGGCTATATACAGCAGACTGTAAAGCCACACGCACAAGGTCTGTGTGTTTAAGATAACTTTGAACACCGGCAAGACAAGCAATTCAGTCACGACTATACTTCAGCCATTTCTACCGTAATAAATCAATGTGCTTAACCTTTGTAAAATTTGTTTGATCGGGGTTGCTGAAGTTAATGGTAAGACCAAACAAACGGAAATCCCCGAGAGGAATTCTCTAGCAGCCCGAAGAGTCAATAAGGACAGACTCTATCGTTTGCATGGACCTGAATAAAGCCGTGATAACGTGTGGGGAAGGTGCCTATAGCACTAACCATGTGGGACCGAGACCCAACCTGCTGGGAGGGCAAAAAGCCCTCACCGTCCGGAACTAGCCAATGGTGGACGTCATTGATCTGATTTTACAAGTATCTTTTGTTAACGAGCAAAACAGAACAAAAGACCTTAGCGAGGAAAATAAGTAATTGTAGCAAGAACACTTGACTGAACTCAACCGTCGATCTGATGCAATTGGATAGACAAATAATGGTAGTTTTTTTATGTGTTTTTACCTTTGGGTATACACTTGTGAATGGATAGTCGTGTACAGTTGAAAGTCTTCCGGCTTGTGATCGGGTTGAGGATTTCCCAGCGTGGATTGATTCCACCGAAGACTGTTGTTGTAACACGTTTATGCTTACTGCCGAGTGGGGCATTTTATAGTCTACCTCCACCTGTTTACAGAGAAACAAAAATGAAAATGCCGAGTGACAACACGTTTATAAATAGAAACTTGACGGACGGCCGGTTTAATTTGTTACAAATTTAGTGTATGGAAGGAGAAAGTACATACCTGTAATGTCAACTCAGTTTGCCGACCTGCTTTTATGCTAGTGTGTGGTATATTGGCAGACCCACCTAAATGATAATTAAAAACAGGTACATGTACGTTTGAAGACAGTAGAAGATTTGCTTCAATAAGAAGATTAAAGCATTCCTGTAGCATCAGTGTTATGTAACAGAATTTTATAGTAGACTAAATTGAAATATTGAATCTCCAACATCGTCTCTGGATCTGCCAGATATTAAAGGCTGCTTTCTTCATCATTTCTCAAACCGTTTCACCCTAGCTCATTCTCCCATCTCTACACGGAAGAAGTTATTTCAACTACATCTAATCTGAAGATTAACCTGTCAAGACTGATGGGTGAGTTAAATTCGAGATCTCGAAAAAAGTTTATGAATAAGGGAAAGGTATGTTTTATTCAGTAAATGTACAGATATCTTAAAACTGATTGGAATTGCATTCCATGCTTAAGATCAAAACGGCGCCTGTTTATATCAAGTGCAGAGATGAAATCTGCTTTATAGTTGGGAAGTCATCACGGAGGTGGTCCCTGACATAAGTAAGATACATGCTACAAAAGTCTTTAGCTGTCAACTGCAGAAATATTTCACTAGGAAAAACCTCACGCAAATGTATACGGAAACTTTATGCTACTCTTTCCCGCGCAGCGGAACGCAAAATAGTGCTTTGTGCCAAATAACTTCTGAGCTTGTGAATTGATATGTGGTATACATAATGTAGACAACTCTCACCGCATTTTGGCAATCTGAGAGAAATCGTGATGTTCTTTGAAAGATTTTCACACAGCACCGAACAATAATTTTCATCTATTACTGACAGCATCTGATAAAGATCTAGCATAAATATCTGTGTAGGGGAAAAAATCATCTTTGTACGTATAGTTCACGCCACGATTTTCTATACGTTTTCCGAGTATTACTGGACTGATTGCTTAGGGATTGACGTCGTACTTAACAATTTTTCCGCCATGTGACGACGAAGAAGTCCGAGAGTATTACGTGATGACGTCTTCTTTGAAATATCGAAATAATAGTCTTGTGAGTCTCTTTTCTAAAGCTTTTTTTATCTCCTTTCAGAAAGCACAAAAGAAGAACAGTGGTGTACAAAGAATATAGAAGTGGACAACATAAAATCAAGCAGAAAGTCATGGCGCCACCTTTGTTGTTCTTGAGACGGCCAGAATATAAATGGATGAGAGTTTTTCCAGGAAGGACTTCGGTATAGGTACGAGAACCTTAGTCTGGAAGGTCATTTTTACTAAAGCTTTTTTTTTATAAGACTCAGTCCCAGTTTGTTGAAATTTTATATTTAATGGCATTATTTACGGAGAAAGTTTTCCACAAGAGACCAACAGAATTTTCCAGCAATTCTGCATATCTGTAAACTATAACCATTATCTTAGTCAAGATCTGTATTTGATGATAACAGCTGTAGTGAGGCCAGATATAGCAGACCTTTAGTTTGAGCTCTTGGAATCTCTCCCCCTCCCCACATAGTGATGTTAGGTATCACTTTACAGGTTTCAACCATATTCTTTTGCGCAAAAGGCCATCGCCCTACAGCCTTGGCATCTATGTATGGACCAGTTATATTCCAGATGGGTACAGACCACCTTTCAACCCTGTTCATACCAAGTATATTTGATGTACTTTAGCTACCGATGTATTTTAATGATGGATAGTATCATATACTCTGTTCTGTTTATAAAACAACTGCACATTCTGCGCAGTGCATATTAGATAAAATAATTAACTTACGCTGAAGCAATGATTTCGATTTTCACATTTGTTCTTATTTGTCGTTGCAAATAAATCGAACTACCTTTCATTTCCTACCGTTGATTCAAACTTACAATATATATGTGTATATTCATATGCCGTAAGATAGTTCTACACATAGGTCATTTTTTATTACATTGTTACATTTTTATTACATTGTTACATTTATTACTGATATTCGCTATACAAAGAGGGTGAACTGAAACTGGACAGAGCGTTTGAAAACATCATTATTATGTGCCATCATTACATGCAATGGACAAACGTGTCCCACCTTTTTTCTCAGGACTTCCAACTGCCACCGGATTAATCATACATTCTATGGGGTCTCCAGTACTTACGGTAAATGACACAAACTTTCGTCGTTGCAGACCGCGCTACATATTTTACCTCATTCCGAGACTTCTATTGATCTTAGCAATGCGTTTTAAGGTTCACTTGAAAGGTGCTTAATATCCAATAGACAAAATGTAACTTTTAGCATCAAAACTAATATTTTATTTCGTGTATTTGTCCAGCTCATGCTGGCCTCCTCTCCAGCCGTAAGTGGGAAGGTTTGCCAGGAACCTGCGGATGGTCGTGGCTCTGCTCGGTTTCCTCCCAAAATAATTATCATAATGCTGGCCGCCGTCGAATAAATGAAACATTCTTAAGTACGGTGTAAAACACCAATCAAATAAATAAATGAATCATTTGCTGTAGACAACGTCAGCTGCAAAATTCATGAGCTAAGATACAATATTTTTCTTTCTCTGTAGGTTTTCGCTACGGATGCTGGAAATGAACTAGGTATCACGCTATTGAAGGTTGAGGTTGACAAGGAATCGCACTACTGGAGTTTGAGGTTGACAACGCAACACACTACTGAAGGCTGAGGTTGACAATACTGCTGAAGGTTGAGATCGACTAGATATCACGCTAATATTAAAGTTGACTAGATATCAGGCTACTGAAGTCTAAAGTCAACTACATACCACGCTACCTGAAGTCTGAAACTACAGTTCTGCTAAAACTACAAGGTGACTAGGGATCACGCTATGGAAGTGACAGAAGTAAGATATGGTTTCATAGGACTGTTTAACTGTCGTGACAACATTTTGAGTCATTATAGACCAGTGATTACAGATTATCATCACTGCATGTATATTCTGAACCTGCTTAGAGCATGTTGCAAGGGTGTGTGTAAGTTGCTACTATTTAAGTATTTGCCTGAACCGTTAGAATAAAACCCTACCTGAGATATAAGGCCAGATTTCACCGGTTAGATGGGATCATTTGTTCAAGAAAAAGACCTCTCAAAATCGAAATAGGCATCACTAAACAGACCACTTAAAACTATGCATATACTTTCATAAATTTGTTAAAGAGTTAAAGGCGCTCAAACATTTGAATTCTGAGCTGAGCTTTATGGACCATACTATCAGGAATAAGGAACTCCCGGGAAGTTTTCCCAACTCTAATCACGACACCGAACGTTGGGAAAACTCTTTTTACTTATGAGTAAAAGATAACTGAAATAATGTTTCCAAATATTCCTTCCTTCTGGTGATCATCACTCATTAATCTGGTCTTTCTGTGATACGGATGTTAACGAGAAGGCCTGCTTCACCCAAACCCCAGTTGTCTATTCTACCATCGTAAATACAAGTTTAATGTCATTATACCAGCCTGGAATACTGTTGATAAATGGGATTGATTCATATGTTAAGATGATGGAAAAATAGATGTAAATGCTTATTCCACTGTTATGTAACCGTTGATTCAGCTGCTGTAGTATGTCTGGAAGTTTGACACGTACTTTACGAGGCGCGGTCAGTTTAGTCGAGATCTGTCCTGATTCCCACGGCCAAAAACCTGACCGCCGTCATGTAAGATGAATAAGGCGTAAACCGCTGGCTGGTCAATCAACTAATCTATCAATCAAACAGTTACATTTTTGATCAAACCTTTAAAAGCAAATACATATCTGTCCATTTCTGTTGGATGGTCTTTCTGACTCAGGCTCTGCTACTTAGAAAGCCTCGCCGTGAAATGCCAGAGATGTATCACTTTGAACGTTCTCTGAACCTTAGTCACCTTTACCCTTGGACAAAAACTTTGTTTCCTGTTTACAAAAAGCTGTGATTTTCCAACCTCATCATGAAATGCCAGAGATTTATCACTTTGAACGTTCTCTGAACCTTAGTCACCTTTACCGTTGGACAAAAACTTTGTTTCCTGTTTACAAAAAGCTGTGATTTTCCAGATTCATCATGAAATGCCAGAAATTTATCACTTTAAATGCTGCTGAAGTTTAGTCAGCTTTACCCAAGGACAAAAACAGCGTCTTCGGGATTATAAAACGCTGTGATTATAAATTCAGTTTTATCCAGTCTCAATTTATTTGATTGGTGACTTTATCGGTACTTTAGGTTTATGGACGAATGAATCACATTTCGTCACATTGTTTGATTTTAATTTTGTTCTGTTTTGTACAAAATCACCAGTGTTTTTTTAAAATTTATTCGATAGGCTCTCAATGCATCCTCATCAACCAACAACACTCCTGTGGATAGGCAGTTGGCGGACATATACGCAATACACAACCCTGGTCAGGCCGCTGTGGACAAGTACGTCACTCCCATTATATACATACTTGGCTTTCCCGGAAATATCCTGGCTTTCCTCGTTTGGATAGGAAAGCGCATGCGCCATTCATCCGGATGTTACCTGGCAGCTTTGGCGCTCTCTGATCTAATGTTCATGGCGTTACACGTTCTGTTCGAATTGGTGAATGTCTGGAATATGGCCATTTTAGACGTGCCTATCATCTGTGAAATGTATGCTGTATTTTTTCTGTGGTCTCAGTATTACTCCCCTTTGCTTGTTCTCGGCTTTACTGTGGAGCGCTACATTTCCATTTGCCACCCGTTCAGAAGGGAGAAACTGTGCACCACGCGGCGTGCAGTTATCGTTATCATCCTGCTGTGCTTATTGTCATTGGGATTATGCGCTATTCAGGGATATTTCTTGATGTATGATTACAATCAACAAATCTGTACTATGAGAAAAAGCGTTACTGACGGGGGTGTCGAGTCTGTTTGGTCCATTTGGACATGGGTGACAGAAATGCTTATTTTTCTGCTTGTTCCGGTTGTGGTACTGGGTGTTAACATCCGGGTCATCAAGGAAGCACGGCGTATCGGTCGCGAAGAGTCCATGCGCTCCTTGAAAGGAACGCCGCGAAAAAACTCTGCCACGACACTGATGCTTCTGGCCGTGTCCTTTTATCTGATAGTGACTACTCTACCGGTGTCTATCATGTACGCTTTAAACTATTCATTCTTGGAAGGAAGATTGTCGATGACGGACGAAGAAATAGAAAACGACGTAACATGGCAGCAACATTTTGCTTACTTGCAAGCGCGTGCTGTAATTCAGGAAATCGGGCTCACGCACTACGCTTGCAACTTTTATATCTATTGCATAACCGGTAAAATATTTCGCGGAGAGCTGTGCAAAATGATAGCCTTTGTTCGCTGTAAAGCGTGGAGTAAAGGTGGCATGCTTGGCGAGCATACTCGGTACTATAGCACAGCAGAAACAACAGTTGCCTTGAATACTTGCACCACTGCTAACGGTAGGAGTACTCAGTCGACGCCAGAGACGTCAGTGTAACCACACACAGCAGTTCTGGGTACAACTTTCTTGTCGGATGCATCCATGGATCCTATATTCTCCATGGCAGTTGCTATAATTTACCTAACCTGTGATTAACATGCTTTTAACAATGAACAGTTTTAGACAATACCGATTTTTGTTTTATCAGTTATCATTTATTAACTGCCACAAGCAACTCTCTGAAAATCTGGCGTTGTTGTAGTTGTTCTTATTGCTTCTGTTAAGTTGTAGTTGATGGTGGTGTGCCACTTTTGATGGTTGCCGCGCATATCGGTCGTCTTGTTTCAATCTGATTAATGAATTATGCCATCCTTGAGCACATTCAAAGCCACCAAACGATATGACGATCTAGTGTTTGTACACTTGGCCAGTTCTGCTAGTTTGGTAGTTTCCTGTTCTGCCTTATAGGTTCTCTTTTTCTAAACTATTCTATAAAGAAAAGTATCAGTGAGCCACATTAAATAAGTCAAATGTATGGAAACAAATCTGATAAATCTTAAAGAAAAAAATTTTTTTTTTTAGAAATGCATTTCGAAATGCAGAATAACGATTGCTCGATATTTATTTAATTATTTGATTGGTGTTTTACACTTTATTGAAGAATATTTTATGCATATACGATGACGGCCAGTGTTATGGTGGTAGGAAAGCAGAAAGAGCTCGGGATAAACCTAAAATCATCCGCGGGTTTCTAGCAGATCTTCCCACGTACGGCCGGAGAGGAAGCCAGGCTGAGCTGGACTTGAACTCACAACGACCGTATTTTTGAGAGGTCTCCTGGGACATTGCACCACGCTAAAACCCTAACCACCTCGGCCATGGAGGCCCCGCTTGGTATAGATGTGTTTTATTATTAACATGAGAGGTCGCACACAGGCAACTGTATTCGTTCACAATGATACATTCATTTACATACATTGTCAAGAATGTCATTACAGTGTTTCATTAGAGTAGATAACCGTTCAAACACTGGGGGCCAGTTGTTAAAAAGAGTTTTAACTAAAATTGGTATTAAGTCATATTTTATATTTAGATTTTTAGCCAAAGCTAAAAGCTCAGCAGCCAGCGTAGTTCTCCAAAGTCAAATTGATATATGAAGAGATGCAATCGAAGCGCAACTGAGACAAATTTTATTTTGGACAACCAACGATCTAGCTTGGTACAAGGTTTGAATTCTGATTTCACCCATTGCATCTTTCCAACATGGCAGAAAACTGTTGAATGTCTCTCTATGTATACTTAAAATACTTTCTTAGTTATTTGGTAATTTGTATTAATTGTCGTTTCGGGGAAATGGTCTTGCGATTATTAACCTTGAACGTCAATCTTGGTAGACGGCTGATATGCAAACGCCTGTTTCGACGCGTTGATTGTCTACTTTTGCGAGTGCCGTACTGGACAAAGGTGCCTTAGGTGGGAAACTTGAGCCACACTTTTGTTTTTGGAATCCGATCTTTTTGGGTTGACGGGGCCCCCTTGCCCTAATATTTAGCGTCTTAGTGCAGCACAATGAACCAGGAACCTCCCACCAATGCGATCGTTCATGCTGGTTTCCTCGCCGGTCGTACATGAGGTCTACTAGCAACCTGTGGATCTTTGGGTTTTTTTACCCAAACTGCTTCCACCGTTATGCTAGCTGCCGTCGAGCATAGGTGAAGTGCAGCTGAAAACTTCAATGAAATAATAAAAAAATTCTTTTATAGATAGATGCCATGAGCGGAGAACTTTTGTCACATGCTTAGTGAGATTCTCTAAGTGAGGGTATTCGCCTAAAGATGACAAGCTTTTTGTTCGTCAGTTTTATTCACAAAAATGTTGATCTTAATGACGATGGGGAGTAGCCGGTGCAGCGTGAATAAGGAATATAATTCATATTACAAACCGGTGCTTTTGTTCGCCTCGGATCATTTGCTCGGTATGAAACACCTGGCGAATCATTTGCTAACCTTATCTGGTCATCTTGCTGACCTTCTTCCCCTTACTAACACTGACCGCACCAGGGTTGAGACTGTGCTCTGTAGTTCACACCGGGATATGAACTCTCCCCTGTCAAGGGGTTAGTAGTTTGTCAGCTGAGCTAAAGGGAAATTCCTACTAGCTATGGTGTTAGTAAAAGCACTGGAGGGCTGCTCACGTTACTCTCCTCCACATTTAAATCTTCCGCTTTATCAAGAAACACTCATGTTCCCAGGCACAGAGACCAACGCTTAATTCTTAGAACCCGTTGGGTCACTGCACCGATAAAATGAATAAAAGTTTCACAGACGCATTAATATCACCACAGACATGAATAATTCTATCTGTTGTAAACTTTCATTATACTACGCCTCCCCAAACATGAATGCTTCCAAAAATCAGTGTCATGTAATATAATTATATTTAGACGGTTGTTTAACTACGCTTCCACGAAATGATTGTAGGGGCCTCCGTGGCTCAGTTGGTTAGCGCGCTAGCGCAGCTTAATGACCCATGAGCCTCTCACCAATGCGGTCGCTGTGAGTTCAATTCCAGCTCATGCTTGCTTCCTCTCCGGGAAGGTCTTCCAGCAACCTGTGGATGGTTGTGGGTTTCCCCCGGGCTGTGCCCGTTTTCCACTCACCATAATGCTGGCCGCCGTCGTATAAGTGAAATATTCTTGAGTACGGCGTAAAACACCAAGCAAATAAATACATAAATAATTGTAAATTACGTACTATTTACTCTAAATTTTCTCTGTTTTTAATTTCTAGTTCATATTTCATGTTTTGTTGGCCACTTTCGTTGTAAAACTCTTTCTGGCTAAAGCAGCTGGTTGACACTCTATAGGATCGTAAGTGAACAATAGAATTAGTGTGCCAGCCAGTTCTCTGCTCCGGTCTTGGTTCAGGAATAATCGTATGCTATTTATGCTAAGTTGTCTCCCTTGGATTGTGAAATATTCAGGCCCAGCGTCCCAGTGGACCTACCGTACAAATCGATCCATGAAAGTTCAGTCGTCCCATCAGTGTACATGATAATTTTACATGGTGGTTTCCCTTGAACTGATAAAACCTTGGAACCTCTCAAGTTCAGCAGCGTGGTAGCTATTCGAGAGATCGATTGTATTACAAATCTCTTGGGAGATTGTGAAAAATAAGACATTACAGAATATGAGTTTTACATGTACAATAGTACACATAAGTTGTTATTCAGATTCTCGAAATCAACGAGATTTGCCAAGAAAAATATCTAGTGAATTCTATGGCCTCCTTGCAAGCTGTCAAACACCAATGTCAATTTATTGAAAGTTGATTATCCTTTGACATCTTAATTGTTCTTTGTACAGCTGACTTATGCAATGGCGATCTGCTTAGGGGTGAGGAAATAAGAGAGCTCCGGATAAACCACCCACCTATGGCAAGTTACAGATAAACACGTAATACTGTTGGTTTTCTAAAACGTACGGCTGCGCAAGCGCCCGTGACCTCTTACTATCACTAGGACCGCACATATATCAATGTGAGAAAGCTACTAATTGCTTATCCAATGTATAAGACTTATATAAGCGTAGTGACGACAGTGTGATAATTGACAAAAGGTCACACGTAACCCGGAAAAGACAGATTTTGTTTGGGGAGATTTTTCAGATACAGGAGTTAAATAGTGTTATTTAATGTAAATCTCTTTGAACCATGGAATGAGCTCTGTTCCACACGGTTTCCTTCCCATCACTTTAATATTTTCACATTATTTTACTGGTGCTGAAGTAAGTAATAACCATCTAAACCGCCTCTCAAGCTCTGTGGACTGCTTTCTGCTACCAAAACCCTGCTAACAAGGGTCCGGAGGGAATCTCAAGGGATTCCCCGTTTTAGGCTGAGATTAAACTCACAAGTACCCTTGCGTGCAAGCTTCATTTAAACTTCTGATGTATCCTCATTGGCTGCTATATATGTTCAGCAGATGGGTTGAAATACTTTGAAATCTCCTTAACCAATAAGAAATGTTATAATAATATTAACCCCAAGTTTCCTGTATAACAGTCATTTCGAGTAGCGATTGTAAAAGCATAAAAGAATACGCCATAAGAATGTTCGTTTGTTTATTGGTTTGGAGTTTACGCCGTGCTAAAAATATTTTACTTGCTTAACGGCGGGTGGCTTTTTAGGCGGAGGAATCCCCAAAAGTAGCTTTTTTCACACAAAAAGCGAAGCCAAACTTAGACGGAGGTACTGAGAGAGAACACAAGTGTCGCCGAATGTGTTGTGATAACAAGTCTTTATTGGCTTTAACGAGAATCATATACATATACATGTATTATACTGTGGAAACATATACGAAAATAGGGTCTCGTAATAATCAACAGGAAATCAACGAGGTTTCTCGCGTAAGAAACATGTGACCATAATTCAACATGCCAAGGTAAGTGGAATAACTCACGAAACACAAAGAGTGTTCCCTGTTTAAGGTAAAGCCTCGGAAATGAGAAATAAAGGTGTAAAGAGGATCGATTACAAGATGCATGCTTTACTTAATCACTGCCGAATTAGGTGTCGTTTAACGACAATCACAAACCCTCATTGCTGCCTGGAAAGACCACACATTATGGAGAGACTAACACGGCCTTGAGTCTTAGACCTCACTTGGATAGTGCCCTAAGGATACAGCACTGATTGGGGATTTACATTTCATTTTCCCTGTATAAAAACTGACATTACCTTGTGATTTTAGGCTCCCTTGGATATGTGCCTTTTGGACTGACAGCGCCAATGTTTCCACTGTTGATTTGAACCAGATGTCCTTTAACAAAGTTCAGTAGTAATATCTCTCGATTTCAGTTGAACTAGACGGGAAAAATCTAGCTTTTATTAACAGCAAAAACATTGTTTTTTCGTTTGAAAAGAAAAGGTTTTACCAGATTGAAATTTTCTTAAGAGCGCCACAGAAATAAACCGTCCCGAGTTCACCGGTAGTTTAACCGGAAGTATAGTTCATTTAATACCCATGATCTCACACACAGTCCATCAGGCTATGAAGCTGTAAGGCTGTTTTACCTTGCCGCTTTGTACAAACTCTCTTGGGAATAATACATTTCAAGGAAAGTGCTACATATTGAATACGGACTACCACTACTAAAGGTAATGAATGTCGTGTTGCTAAACATGTGAGCAACACGACAATAACAGGAATGCACAGTGACAAAACCAAGTTCAAACAAAAAGATAAACTTATAACAACCATTCCCAGAGAGTATAAAAAAATGGCCGCCTTCAAGGGTAGGTTTTGTGAGACTCGAAAACATGAATGTCAAGGTGTGAGATACAAGAATGTTGGGGTTCTTTAGGCAGGAGAATAAGTGAAGAAACTGTAGTTAATGACAAAGATCTGAAATGACACGTCAAACTAGAACGTCACTTGGCATAAAACTGTCTTGTGTATTGTAACACTTAACTGTATTACGAAAGAAAAAGGGCGAAAGGGCATTTACAAATACTGGCTAACCAAGTTTCTGACTTCTGTTTAAATTATGGTGTAGTATTTCCTATGATGATTTAAATAGGCTTCCAATAAGTGAGTTTTGCTGTGTTTAACAGAGGTATTGGAGAAATGGTAAGTAGGCCTCCCGGTGGCACTATGAATATAGTCGATTCAAGCGTGGGAAATCTTCAAACGAATCTTTCCATGTAATTAACTCTCTACAACAACACATGAAATGAACGGAGGTATTTCTGAAATTGAAATCTGATGAGGCATGATTACAGCATATCTTCCAAGGTTTTTATTTACGTGAATTAAAACTACTCGGTAACGATAACGAAACATCTACAATCCGTGGAAGACTCTTCTAAAGTCAATGAAACGGTCGAAAATAAATGATCCAGGGACACAACTGGGGAACATAAAACACTCTAGTATTTGGTTTCATTAACTCAGTTATCTCCCTTCCTACACTGAAACGCTGTCCACAACAATCGTACATAGTGCTTTCGAGCAAGAATGTATTTTTTGCAGTTCATATCACAGACGATTGAACGATTTCTGAAGGCTAGTGATAGAGCCGTCGGCCCGGTATGTCCAGGAGACCAGTTACATATATCAGGGATGATGTCACATGGTCAGAATGATGTCAAAGATCACTTCCTGTCAAACACTCTAGTAACAGCTGATATTAAGGACACAGGCTCTCAAGTCGTGTTCGTGATGCGGACACTTTGTGTGGTGTTCTAGATTTTGAAGAGAATACTGTCAGTTCAGAACGAAAAAAAGCCGAGACTTTATGAAAAAGCGAAAACATGGTTGTGTAATGATATACAGAATCCGTTCAGAGTTTATATCAACTTTCACACTCGGATTCTTCAACACTATCTCCATTCTTTTCACGCCACTGATGTTAGTGACACGACAAAAAGTCATCAATGAAGCTCGTTGGAAACTGAGGATTTCCGTTAACATGGTGGCAGATTGAAGGAAAGCTCTGCGGAAAGGGGACGACTAGGTAGGAACATGGACGGAAGTTACGTAGAAAACAAGAGTTTGTAAAGAGACTTGGAGACTGGCTACACAGGTTCACTGTATCAACATCATCATCATTATAATCAGCATCATCATTACCATCAATCAGCATAACACCAATCACACCCAGTCATACTGTCACAATACTTCATTTTTTCGTATCTTTATAGATATATGTATATATATAAACAACTAAGAACGCTCGCCGTTACCTGTACACTCGAACGCCATTATAGGCAAGCATCATATACAAAGAGCTATCTTCCTCACGAAAAATGTACTTTGTATAGATCAACAATGGAATGTCATCAGCACACGTAGCCGCCGAATGTTATCTATCACGTTTCATAAAGCTGCTACCGAAATCTCGTCTCTGGCGAAATCTCGTCACAAGATCTCGCGCTGATGAGTCATTTCCTATCACAGTGGCCGGTGTCTGTCGGCATTTTTAATGTCTTCTCTCACAAGTTCAACGTTCCATTACACGTATCACAGAGCACTATATTCCCATCTGTACCTTTTTAGAAGGCAACCCGCGGCATGCTGCTTTCCGGCAGGCAGGCAGGCGATGAGATGTGCATCACACACCGGACACAGAAGACCTTGTTTGGTTTCAGCACAGTTTCCAGGACTTCCCTCCACCATTACCAATGGTAGTAACGCTTATTCTATCGCTATTTTGTCCATGAACCCACATGGCATCAGACCAGGAATCTTTTCTTTCCGTTTTCTCATTGAAACCAAAGTAAGGTTGTTGTTCAGTACAACGTGCGATTGTGCTCGGCAAAAGACTGTAGGAACGACCTGCAGCAGGTCACCTGAGAGATGTTCATAGCTGACTCGAACTGTTTGCTCCCGGCAGCTGAAAAACCGGCAGTCTTCTCCTGCGTGGCGGTGAGAATCGCCTGGGGTTCATGGCGTCCAATGATGAGCGAAGGTCTCCTCTGTCACGCTGGTCCTGGCGGTCCGTTACGCAACGGGCGATCACTGTGGGCAACTGATCCAACTGGGTCTGCAAAACATAATTTCACGCGACTGGTGTAAAAGGCTTTCATGCATCAATCGTCAGTAGCAAATGGTATTTCGCAAATATTTCTCCCAAAATATCTTCAGGATGTTCCCACAGAGCTTAAATTGACTACGTACAACTGGAGAAAAAATGGAAACTGAATAGATTGAAAATTTAAGTGCACCGGTCGTGCAAACTTCATCATATCCAGCCATTTAAACATAAGAACAAAGCAAAGTTTTTCATAGCTCTGTAGGGCTATGATTACGTATACTATCACAGAGCTATATTTTTCAGAATTTGCCAGAAAACTCCTATGGTCATGTAAGCATGATGTGATTTACGAAATTCGTATAGAAAAGAGCTTATATCATAAAAATTCTTTATCTTAACCTTAAAATCCAAGACGTAACCACGGTGATGAGTGGTGGAAACATTACCTGTCGGTAGCGAACGCCATTTGAGCAAAGAAATCAAGTAAATCGATAAGAAATACGGCGGTTCGCAAATGGCGTGCACGAGCGAGTACTGTGTGACAATTGGCAGAATTACCAGTGAATAACTTTGTAGAATTTTCTTGAGATTATTTCGAACGAGGATTATCCAAGCATTATCATAAACAAAATTTAAACTGTTAAATATACAGTGAGACTGAAAATCCTGAAAAACTGTGAAACAACACACTGGAGCCAACCTGAAGTCCGACGAGCTTCTCTTCCAGGTTTTGGACCCGCTTTTCTAAACCACTCTGATTGCCATGCATTTCTGACACCATTTCCTGTATGTGACACTGGATCTGAAATGTTAAAAAAGTATGCACTGTCAGAAATAAAGAAATATTTAAAAAATCGTAAATAGATTATTTCCTATGTTGTTTCTTGATTTATCTACCTTTACCATCTTATTAGTATTTGTCTATTATCTCAGGACAAACTTTACCAACTTTCATTACAAACGAGTGGAAGACATACTACCTATGTCGTTTAAAGATAAATATACAGACCACGTAATATGGTTTGTAAGCAAAAACTCTCCTATACAATTAATGTTGCTACTGTCTCTGCCAATTCAAGAACTGGCTATCAGATACAAGACTTACAATTGTAGGGAATCTTCACACAGCAACATGAAGTTTGAAAAGATTTACGTAAATCCTAACTACTGTTAAGTTATCAACGTCGGGTGCCTCGGGGAGAGGGAACACGTCACAAGATGACGATGTAATTCTGGGAACGACGTATTGTCATATTCAAGGAGAACTACTACACAAAGCAGCCGAAAGCTTTTGAACGAAAAAAAAAAAGCGAAAGAAAAAGATAATGCTACTAACATATACATGGCACATCCTAAAAAAAACGATAAAGGCGGAATCTACAAGGAGAGTTGAGTGGAGATCTGAAAATTTATAAATAATGGATTTGAGGGTAAAGAGATGTTGGCAAGACCGTCTGACTGAAGAAAGGGTTGACAACACATCATCGTAAGAGGGACTAACAGATGACCCCCTGCATGCCGTAAATCGTTCACACCGGAAACGGAATTAAATATAACGACTTCCAAAAGAAATTCACAAGGCAATCCAGCATTTTACGAAGAGAGAACTGTTTTTCTTCTTGAAGAGTTTGGCAAAACATCAGGATGGAATGATCGAAGAGAGAACATGCTAGGGAAAGAAAGGAAACAGAGCCTCTTGTGCTGTCAGGGTATTGAATGACGTTCCAAGTTGTTATGCTCAATTATCAATAAGAATCGGATCGATGAGTCCATGCAGTTAATGGTCTAACATCAAACATGCCTTTCATGTGAAGTATTTAAACACAATGTGATGCGCAGGCGTAGAAGCAGAAATACATATAGCCTCCTTCGTGTGCAAGACAACGAAAAGACACTTCTAAAGTCAAAAGTGTGCTTGACCTTGAAAGAAAAGTCATATTCCGTGAGTCCGTATGATCATATACAACAGCTCTCCATTTTGAATGGCTTTCACAGATATGACTACTCACGAGATCGTTATTTATGTGATAAAATATGAACATATCTATTCTCTTCCACAATACACAAGAGCGCTCGGTATTCTGACAGTTTTCCTCAGAAGAGTAATATGATATATATGAAAATGGTGCAGTCATTAGGAGCTTTCGTGAGGAAACTATTAGGCTGTTCTGTCGTGGAGTCAATTTCTTGATGTTATGGTTGTGATATTACTGCCATGACGTTAGTGTTGTGGTGTCACATTCATGACGTTGCTGTGCTGACGTCATTGATTTGGTGATGTTATTGTCGTGATGTTACTGCTGTAATGTTACTTTCGTGATGTTATTGTTATGTTCGTGATGTTGTGGCTTAGCTATTGCGATGTAGCTATCGTTGAGTAGATACCGTGATACAACTGTCGTGGCGTAAATATCGTTGTATTACTGTCATGGCCTGAATATCGTGGTATAACTGTCGTGGCATGAATATCGTGGCATATTTCGCTATGATACGCATGTATTTGGCATGGTGTAACCGGCTTACTCCTGCTTCCGTGACGTCACTGTAATATTATAACCGTCATGATGTACTTATACAACAGTCGTAAAATAAACATTACGATCCTGCTGTCGGGCTGTAACAGCTGGGAAACGACAGCGATAATCATAAATCTGCGTGCATCCATGAACAGGTGTCCTACCCTTCGAGTCACAAAACTCGTGGCTGCAGAAGGAAATTGTATCTGGCAGGCAGTGTATCTTGACAAATACACAGTAATCACTACAATCCTATTCTTTTGATCGAAAAATATGAAGAACTAATTGTATTATATCATTTTCAGGTGGAGAATATCGTTTTGTACAAAAATCTACTTGAAAACAACGGCTCTTTCCAGCATTGTGTGAGTTATCTCGGTGAGTTCCTTGCGATATATTCAAACTGTGAAAAACATCCCCCAACCGCCTACTTTTGTCCATGTACGAATCTTCCCTCCTAACTAGGACACTCGCTTTTTTTTTGTCGTTTGATTACTGTAAATCCGCCATAGCACAAGAGAATAATACCTATTCAATGTTGTGGACTGGGTTTTGTGAAAGGCCGAGGTCCATACCCTTCAGCGTGGTGCAACTCAAAACGATTCTGGAACTTTAACAAATTATTTGAGACAGCTTTGATTTTGTCGGAAGTAACCAGATGAGAGTCTGTGAAAAGGAACAGAAAATCGAAAAAGCTCCGAACAAGCGACGTAAATTTGAAAAGAAATGGATTTACTTTTGATTGCTACTTGCTCAGACGCCACAGTGAATCGAACTGGCCAAACCTGAGCGGCGAGAGAACACAGAACTTAGTCCAGAGAAGAACATGCTATAACATCTTGCCTGAAGGAACGAATGGGGGAAGTTTAGTCGAACATCGTCGAAAGAAATGGAAAAAATGAAGTTCCATTACGCTACTAATGATACCATTGTTGGAAAACTACAATATGAAGAGCACTGAAGAGACCCTTTTGGTTCAGCCGTCGTTTCAGTTGTAGTCATGTACGTGGATTCTTGAGTAGTTCTTTAATTAAGATGTCAATATTTCAAAATCTTAAAGCTTATCATACATATATATATAATCTTTAATGAAATACTGTGCTCAACTTCTTTCAATACGCTTGTTTTATTATTTATCATTCTTAAATCTTTCCCGTGTATGTTATGGAATGATAGACGTGCTTCCTGACACCTTGACCTATCAGATTCTTTAACTGAGTAATGCTTTCAGATATTTTTAATTTTTTGAGAATATTTTTAGCCACCACAGCCACCGACAATACTGGGTTTCATTCAAAAAAATATTAAACATAAATAATTGCTTACAGCTGAATATTGCTTTGATGTGATCTGTATTTAAGGGTACAAAGTACACATCGTAATTGCTGGTAGGCATGGTAACTATTCATGGCACGGAAAATAAAGTAACACCTGATAGCATGGTTTGTTCATGATTTGAAGTAAAAATAAATTGCAAATGTTTTCGAAGAATAGAGACAGGTATCTCTTTTCCTAATTATCTTACATTCATTCTGTGCTGATCTCCATGCCATTTTAAAAGGCAAAAACATTCGCTAATGAAAGTTTGTGGTAACTGTAGAGCCAGCTTATAGTTTTTATTGAATCCTGAATGTTATTTTCATGTAATAAAGCGAAAAATAAAATGTGCCTTAGGGAGTTTGGTATTCTCCAGGGAGGCTGGGTCTATTAACACCAATGAAATACATGATTAACTATTGCTGCATACACACCGGAAAAAACGATCGGAAGATGAATGAGGAGCGTATTCTGCAGATGTTTATTTTCAAGAACAGGGCAATTTCGTATTTCTATCACCCTGGTAGAATATTTTGCGAAACACCATCTTTGGCTAAAGACAATGTTGCCACACAAATTGCACAGAACTTCGTCAATATTTGAAACCTTATATCTCATGTGGAAAGCTGACTTCTGGTGGTGTGAAAGACAAATACATAGTTTGATGGGGTTTCATGTTAAATAAGCATTAACAGACGTCTGCGTGAATATGATATTCAGAATATAAAGAGAACGTCCCAGACCGTATTCAAATTCTGGCAAATACGACCGTATAAATTTGAATGAATAAGGCATACGGTTCAGCTGTTTACGACGTGTAATGATAATTGGCAAAAACACCCTAACATCGAACCAGCGTTTTGCATGAGGTGCGTTTGAATCTGGTTGGGTTTAGTTTCAAAATTTAAATCACGTTTAAAACTTGCTTCATCGGGGCCCAATTGCATAATTGCATATATTGAACATTACTATATGTGGATGATTTACATAGAATATCCTATTTACAGCCACAGCAATACCCCTTAGACAAAATGTCTTCTATTCGATTATTAAAGAGCTAGTGCATGTAGAAGCAATCAGCAGGAATCAAGTCAATGCTTTCCCCCCAGCATTAGCATGCAGTCATCAGTTTCGCCTGATAAGTGTGGTGGTAAAAGTTTCGTCAAGGCCTACGGTAAAACAGTCAAAGGTTAAAGGTCAATGAACGTTGCTCGTTGCCTGACGATGTACAGCCCTAGCAATCTCCAAAGCTACCACACAACACAGTTATCTACCAATGCTGTTGGCACAAGTCCAGAAAACCCTGACGCCCAAACACAAACAGAAGCAATGGTACTGGCAGCTATAGGAGGTCTCCTAACGAGTACTGCTCACGTTGCAGAGACCACCATGCCACGGGCAAAATACAATCTAGAGTAATGGCGCTGATGTAGGCTTACCTAACCCTACGGCATGCTGTCTTTTAGACACTAAATTACTAGCTTATATGTTTGGAGAGTAATTACTTTTACTGCAGCATCAAAACCAACACACATATACTTTCTGGTGGAGGGCAGAGGCTATTGGTCTCATCCAACAAATCATGCAACACGGCGCCATGCGTGCAGGCGCGCAACAAAGCCACCACATGACCGGAGTAACGCATGCGTATGAGAGCTAGTAGACTAAAGTGCATGCGTACTGGCTTCGTTCGCTTCTGCGACAATTGAAGCAGTTGGATTAATATAACATTGGTAAAGGGCAAACCTGCTTGTACTCTACGAATGGTACAGAGATATAGACGCTGTGAGCAGAGTCCAAACCGGCCATGGCTATGTGCTAGAAAAGGGAAACGGAAAGGAATCGTGCAGTGAAAGTTGTACTTTAAATGAACACCATATAAATAAATATTACAATATCGTTTTCCAAAAAAGACAACCTTCGTCGTTCACCGAACAGGTCTTACAAAACAACACTAACGACAGAAAAAAGAACAACTGCAAAGACGGCAAAGACGTCAATTACTGTGTCAACAAGTGACGAAAATTGAGAAAAAAACGTTGTTACCTGATAAAGTTATTTTCAATCCAAGCTTGATTTAAAAGCCAAACATACATTACAGGGCGACAACTCCAAATTTCCCCCGTCTCCCTTGAGGCGCTCATGCCGGACAAGGCGTAAAGCGGAAAGCGAATCCATGCAGAACACAACACGACATGCTATAAGAATCAGGGGACACACCAAATACGTCCAATGAAAAAGTACAGAACAACAACAACGCCATAGAGATACCCAACTTCTAGCCAGCCAGTAAATATATCCCCATCCTAAATCGTCAGATACCACCAGTATAAAATACCCACAGATAAACAACAAGGAAACTCAAAATCAATGAAGTGTGTAAATAACATTAGGGTAAGTATTAAACAGGTTAAAAAATAAGTACCTAACACAGTTTACAAAGTGATCATGCACTACTTTTAAAGTGCAGTTATTAGGGGACCTTGTCTCGATAGAGTTTTGGGTGGGGATGAATGGCAAAAGTGCGAAAAAATAAAATAGGATCAAGGTTTGTTAAGTCATTTTTGCCTTTGATTTCCAGGCTTGTGTGGAAGGCCAATCATAAATATCGTGGAAGCCAAAGCATCAATGGGGGCATTTATACGCCATTGTATTGCCGTGAATGGAATTTTCACATCGATAATCCAAAGGCACAGCAAAGAGACATGATGCGGTCGTAGTGTACAGTCCATATACCGTATACATATATTTCTTAAAAATTCTTTATGAAATTCTATAAAAAAAATCTGCGAACGTGTATCATGTTACATCACGCCATTTGAGAGAAGTCGAATAAAAAGGCCTGCAATTTCTGTGCCATATTCCAAAGGACTGTGACCAATTAACCAATCAAGAGAAACTTGATGAAATGAACATGGAATCGGATTTCACGAGGCTTCTTAGCGTTACGGGTACGTAACTGCCACAGCAACGTAATGCCAACAGTTCTGGTGGCCATAATTATTGCACGAGCGCTCCGTAAATCCGCTCAATGCCTGGAGCATCGTTTGACATTTGTGAATGTTATTAAAATGGCAGGAGAAGTGAACAAAAATTCCTTCGAGGAACAGACGGCTGGTTTTGGAATAATGTTGGGGGGACGGATTAGAAACAGTGTACTTAATGGGTGATTTTGGAATAAGAACTCTCAAATGAGATGTGCGCTTGGAGTAATAGGTCTAACATGAAATATGCTTTTGGAGTATCAACTGTTGTGAGTTGAGCGTTTGGAAAAAAATTACGACAAAGGCTTACATAACCATCGTTCAACAACAACAGTGTTAAACATATTGTGTTATTCATTAGGAAAGAAGATCACGTGTTAATAGAGATTGTCAGACAGTAGAAAGGGAGGTAAACTGTAGCGTGTTCATTCGCAACTCCACTAACAGATGGCGTTGGTTATTACCATGATGAAATATTACCGCCTTTTCAATGTTCCCGTGAAGATTGATATGCTGTTAGAAATTGTTAATTGTGGATGAATCACATCCAGAGTGGACCAACAGCCATCCAACAAAGAACAAAACATAAATTTGTTAATAATCTGTTAATTTGCCACAGCTCGCAATGACAATTAGGCATATTAATATAGATGGCTTGCACTCGCGGCCATGTTGGATCTTCAACAAACAAATCCAATGGTCCAGTGCATATAGTGAAAAGGTACACTCCAAGAAGGACCATACAGTTCTTTTGTTAGACACCAGACAAGGCCACGAGCACGAGTCACCCAAGGGTTATTTTCTGCGAAAAGCATGGATATACCTACAAGTTTAAATGACGTGATTAGACGTGAGAAAAAAAATTATATGTTTTCATGGAGTAGAGTAATTGTGAACGTACAAGTTCACTATTAGCTGTTTACTCAATAATTCCTACACGTTGCATGTGTGAATCCTGGCGTTAACGAGCTCTGAAGGCAAGGGGAGGGTGTATGTTGGGTGAAAAGTGACGTCAGAGGTTATGACGAAATTACTGGGGTCACAACAGACATACAGTGGGAAATCGTGCAACTAGCACGCCTTGAAAACAGGGCGTCGATAGTACAACGCCCCCCTATTCTATACATACTGTACCCATCGTACCACCTTAGTCTGAATAATGCCAACAAACCATTTTAACACTTCTTTTGCAAAAAATAAACACGTCATTTTGGTTGATTCAAAAATGAATAATTCCAACAACATCCTTCCTGTCACGCTGTTTTCTCGTAACAGCAAATTTTCTGCTCTTTTCATTTGATGGATGTTTATCCTTGTTATCAACGAAAATCCTGACAATTTCCTAGTGATTATAACATCTTAATGGACTATAATTATGCCTCAAAATAATATCCCTATTCAAATGTTTTAATGAACCTCTTGTCTAGGTTATCCAATGAATGTTAAGGCAATTGATCATTCTGCAAAAACAAATCAAACTACAAAAAGTACATATGCACATGCCCAGAAGCAGCAGAGTACAACTGTTGTCCTATGCCTTTTATAGCTAATGTCTTGATGGATTTTTACGGGCTGGCTTTTGAAGTTGTCTGAAGTAAATCGACGGATTACTGACTTATACTCTACCTTTGCCATATCCACTAACGTGTTTTGGTTCTCTGTAAGTTTCCTCTGGTCTAGTTTTACCCGTCGGAGACTGAAACCAAAAACCATGATGCATAAAAAATCTTATTAACGATTCATAATTATTTATTTGGCGGGTCCTGAATCTCGTGCTCAAGAAAATTTCACACATAACAAAGCTGACATGTTCATCGGGGCGCGGAGTAAACCAATTGCCCTTTGTCAGGTACCTGAAAAACTTCCTGACTTAATGTCGCACCCGATCCAGGGAGACGATGATCAAAGTTCAAAACCTTACTGGCAAGATGCTGTTCACCTGAGGTAAGATCCAAGCATTTGGTGTTTGGGCCAAATGAAGTTCTAGATTTATTTATGTATTTATTTATGTATTTATTTGATTGGTGTTTTACGCCGTTCTCAATAATATTTCACTTATACGACGGCGGCAAGCATTATGGTGGGTGGAAACCGAGCAGTGCCCGGGGGAAACCCACGACCATCCGCAGGTTGCTATTTATGTATTCATTCTTTTTATTTGATTAGTCGTTTACACCGTACTCAAGAATATTTCACTTATGAGACGACGGCCAGCATTATGGTGGCCCATAATTTATACGTCCATGTAGTCATAAATCTACAGAAATAACGTTCTCATTTGCTTACTCTTTGTTGTATTTTTAAACAACATTCATTTTGGCAATTGGTGTCTTTAACCGATTTCTAAGCGATTGAACTTACTTGTGAATGGCGTGAAGAAACTTCCTCTGATGCGTCCGGACCTTACTTGAGTTGACTTTCTTCACTAGTTTTGTATATTTATATATAAGCCAGGTCTCCCGAAGTACATTGGCCGCGGCATTTTTCAACTGCAATCAAGGAGAGGTGTGAGAACATCAGATATCACCATATCTACATCCGCCAACACTGTTTACATGTAGCTGACATTCTGTACCAAACAAATGTCCATCACTGTCCCATCCATATAAATTCCGACAATTATTCCGTCAACAATGAGGTTACAAGTTCAAATCCAGCTCTCGCGGAGCCAGGCTCTGAAGAATGTGTAGGCAGTTTAAAACCTGAAAAAACCGTTTCGAAATATTCACATGTTAGACTGGTTTGTAGTAAAGTGGCTTGCTATACTGAAGCACTAGGGAGTTTGTCAAGGTATCAACCGTCTAAAAAGCGGTAAAACCTTTAGCTCTATAATAACAGGTAACAAAATCCCAAGAAAATTAACTGAAAAAAATGAAGTGTTACACAACAACTGTTTAGCTCTTTTTCCACTTAATGTCTACTGTACTATTTTACTTTCCATATTCCGTAATAAATATCACCCATGAATAATTTTCTGCATAATTTCCCCCGTTTATTTTCGAAGCACGAGTGGGTATTTTCTAGTATGATAAGTTAATGCATTACTCCACAGGAGGTAATCAGTCTATAGATGGCGCGCTCGTCCCAACAGATTAGATCGATGTTTTCATAACAGGTTTCGCATCTGGCTCAAGTTTTCCTAACCGGGTTTCTATCTCTTCCGCCGCCAGCAGGATTCTTTCCCTTGGCCCAATCACCGTTCTCTGGAGGTTTGATCTGCTGTTTATGCTCTGCCAGAGACCGAACGTGTCTAGTAGCGACGGGCTATCAAAGAGAACCTGGCACTCTCATAAGGTCATATCCACTATTCAATACTGCCATCACGAGCAGGCTGGGACCCTATTCACTGACCTCTTCTTTGTCACGCATCGGCTTTAAGAGCATCTGATTAGATACCTCAATTACATCAAGGACTCCGTTCCACAAAATCATAGGTGACTAAGCTGACTGTAACTACAACAGCTAAACGCCGTATAGACATACTTGGCTATGGTTGTTAATAGCAGCTCATCCCACAACAACTTCGTGGAATAGGGTACACGTACCAGTTGTTTTTCACATTTGAACTGATCGCTGTTAGAACTTTGCGTTTACCAGCACCACGACATAACATTCTTCTTTTTGCATTCAAAATATCCGCTCGAAAACTAAAAATTCAGAATGATTTTAAGATTTTTAGATAGACTAATTTGGTTCACCTACAGATCTGAAACCTTTCGGCTTTTCTATTTAGATACATAGCCTGACACCCTTTATTGGGGCGAACCAACTTCACCCGTGTATACAGGATTAGCTCCTGAATATTCCGCTATCAGAAAAAGTATGTTATCATTCAATGGCTGAGAAGGCTGATCCATTTTGATATTACCACACCTCTTTGCCGTAATAATATACGATATCATGCGCAAATGTTGACGATTTTTGTCAACCAACTTATCAAAAGCGTAACTTAAGCGTAAAATTTACTCTTTTGTCATCCTCAGAAATAGCCAATAATTATCTAGCTTTCCACTTTTCTAATTCTTCATAATTCACGTTTCTCGTAATTGTTAAAAGATAACATGATTTACGAATAAAATACGAAACATCACTTACAAAGTTTTGTGATCGAGAGCCCCCCCCCCCCCCCGTACCCTGAAAAAAATCCATATTTGCCATCGCATACTTGAAACAAGATACACCAAATGCCACATAGGGATAGGCCATACTGCGTACAATGTGAACTTACAGACCTGTGTAGATATCAGTGCTAAGATTGTATATGTTGGTCCAAACAAAGGTTTCACCATGAATGCCCACGTCATCTGGTAACAACACTGCTTCACGTTCCAAGAAAAACTATGCAGCAAAACAGACCAGTTCACGTTTTCAACACGCTCGACTGACGTTGCCACCAGAATGTCCAGACATGTTGTCTTCACAGCTGCGGCAAAATTGTATTTTTTGATTTCCAGTAATTTCGAGGGTTGCATTCCTTTGACCAATTGCTGGCATAAATAAGAACATCTTTAGTTCGTTAACACCGTTCGTTCATTTTAACCTGGTAAACAAATTAGCGGCAGAGACAAAGGCAGATGTTGTCTAATCACATCATTTGATTACTTACCCTTTTTGATAATTGCGTATCCATCATAAAATTATGTACATGCTTCTCAGCCCTGCTGAGCTCAAGTTTTCTGGCAATTACAGCTACCACTAATGCAGTGCACCCCGCCCCCTGGAAAAAAGAAGCGGGAAGAATGTCACATAAACATCATTTCGCTTAAAAACGTATACTGAAGTCAAAACAGAAAATACCAAACAATTTATTTATTTGGCTGGTGCTAAACTCCAAACTTTACACACGGTTACTCTTCTGAGCATACTTTTTACGTAAATGCAGAGATTCAATTTCCAAAATTACCGAAAGCTTTCACGGGTTAACCACGTTACACTTAAGTGGTTGATAAACTGATACAGCCGTCTTAACAATATTGAGTTCTTGATAAACTTTTAGTAAACAAGCCAATAAATATAATGTCTTGCAAAATTCGGGTCGAATTGGTAAATCACTGGGATCCTACATATAGGTCGAGTTGTTTGCCAATAATCGGTTTCTCAGTGACCGTGGAACGGGCACACCAAACAGAATTAAGTTCATCGAGGTGACAATATTACACATTAGTTTGTCACGCCAGAGATCGGGTTGGCAGCGAAGCGGAAGAAATCTTGAAAACCGGAAGATCTGTAAAGTTATCTCCCCCTATATCGGAAATTACACTCAAGAATTCCCCCGTGGTGAAATTGAAAAATAACACATCCTTTGGTGTTTCTATGGATACGGTTAAAGTTTACCGGCAGACGTCACGTCTCTAGTCCGTGGACAGCTAATATAACCGGGAACAAGTGGACGAAGCCCTTGGGAAGAGATCTCTTCTATTGTCTTCGTGCATATTGTTTGCTGGGTTTTATCTTCCCAAGGTCTCAAGGGAAACTTGATTGCGCTCTGGCGGCAAGGGGTTTCAGAGGACAATCTATAAATGTACCAATCCTCGTCCTAATGCGGTATAAAGCACATTTAAGCTGTCCTAAAGATTTGAAGGATACACTAATGGCATGTGGTTCTAAAGCACTCACCATAAGCCCTGTCAAGATAGCAATGCCCCTGCCACAGTATGTGTTGGGAACGATGTCGCCATAACCGATACTGAGGAAGGTTATGGCTATCATCCACATGGAATTGAGAATATTGGCATGTTTGACATCGTGATGGCTGAAAAGATAAGAAGACAAATTTAGGAAAACCAATGTACAGATAAATTTTAAGCACTTAACACCCCACTGAAGTACTAACAATTGACTTTTGCGGTCTTGAGCATTATCTTTTTGCTATAATTCATTTTTAAGTTTTAGCCAAAATTAATTAAGAACTACCACCCTCCCCGACAACACAGTAAACAAAATTAATAAATTAATAAACAAAAAATCACAATAGTTGCGAAAATCCTCAGCAAAGCCACCCTGTGCTCATGACACTCGTTAAGTGTACAGCCTATACTAAAATACAGATTGTCCGACCAAGTGACAGACAAACACATCGGCCTACAAGTTGGTTCTCGCCGGTATGAAAAGAACACTTTAAATATTTCTGAGTTAATCAGTGTTACCACGTCACAACGAAATGAAATCTCGATGTTTTTTCTGGTGTTCGCGTATAATACCAATGTGACAAGGAGTATACTTTTGCTTGTGAGTCTATTCACATGAACTCCACCATTAGACCACATGGAGTTCCTAACTGAATGCACAATACGTCAGCTGTTGGCATATAATGGTTATAGTGACCACAATGTTATATCAAACAAACTGATCTAGAGTTCAACATATTTCGTTTGCTCGCCACCAGCCTTAGTTTATGCCAGTGTTACATCTTTGTATCAGAACTAAGAATATTGGCATTGGGCTGTCTAAGCATCCATACTGAACAGTTATGTCTGTATAAGAACTAAGAATATTGGCATTGGGTTTGCTAAGTATCCATACTAATAAGTTATGTCTGTTTAAAAACTAAGCATAGTGGCATTGGTCTGTCTAAGCATCCATAGTAAACAGTTATGCCTGTGTATGAACTAAGAATAATGGGACTGGGCTGTCTAAGCATCCACACTGAACAGTTATGTGTGTATAAGAACAAAGAATAGTGGCATTGGGCTTGCTAAGCATCCATAGTGAACAGTTATGAACTGTTCAGAACTAAGAATACTGAAAATGGGCTGTCTTAGCATCCGTACTGAACACTTACGTCTTTGTATAAGAATTCTCAGTGTTACATCTTCACTAAAGAATCAAGAATACTGGCATTGGACTGTATACACATTCAAAATGAACAATTATAATCAAAGTGCCACGGACATATATATTTATTCGACACCGACATTTTTCACGACTTACGGGTTTCTGGAATATCGACTGTCTCCATTGAATCGTTGAAAACTGAAGACTGCTTATCTCGTACATTTTCCCAGTGTTATTTACAATATCATATAATCATTTCTTACATATTCCTTTCGGAGTTATGTCTTTTGGTGACGAGTAACGAATGAAAACGAATGGTTTGTGAACATTGGAGGTGGCGTTTCGATTCTAACAAAGTGAGTCTGAACATCCTTTAGGTTTGACGACTGGCACAGAAATACAGAAGCGTCCGTTTAGACTTCTCGGACTGGCAGTGGTATATCGAAAATCATCAAAATTTTAGAACTCTGTGAATAAGAAACAAGGTTTAAAGTAACACTGTTTTTCACCTTTTTCCCACTTCTTTAAATTCATTATTTGGTCTAAGATTGCTGCTAAAAAAGCTATTACGTTTGTTATAAAACTAGAATACTGATGAAGTCAAACGTTCAACGTTCAACGACCTAATAAGGGATTCTTTTCTTCAGTCAAAGCAAATGCTGTATTAGTCAGTATAAATTCCTTAAGGTGCTCTTTCTATATACCCATTACGTGTTGTTGCGTTGGAAATGGGTCTAATACTGACAATGAACTAGTATACCAAACACAGACGTATTTTCCAAAATTTACACCTCGTTACAGATCGTTCGATTATGATAGAAATTCCCAAGCAAGCATTTGGGACTAAATAATTGCTTTTGCGGAATATCCAATACTTGGCACTAGATTTTGTGTATTCTGGTTTTGCTTCATGAGTGGATTTGAACGCTATAGTGAATATTTATCTGGTTGTTGTAGACATAATATATCCACGGCAAACATTAAAGTCGGCCAAGACACGACCTGTATTGGATCTCCTTACGGTGATACGGACTGAAGAAATCACCGAATGTGATGCTACTTGCATTTACTGAAAGAAACCTCCCATGAGTTTAGGGCGGGTCCCAGTTTAGACTGATATATGGGTGTACATGTTAGTCGCAGGGCGCTCACATGAGTCTTTACATTTCCGTGTAAGACTCATGGTCACTGTTATAATTACGCCAGATCAAAGAAGGCAAGGTACTGACAAGCGTACCATATACATGTCCACACTATTAGACATGGCTACTGTGGGGCATTAAACACATGCCGTTCGTCACTGATGTTTTCTTTCCTCAATGCGGCTTCATTAGGTTAGGTCGTTTAATGTTCAATCAAAACGGAAGTTTCTTCATGTTTTATCTGCTTACAGGGGCGGACCAGGGTCGTAAATCCTAAAATGTTCATTGAATTTCATGTCTGCTAATTAGAGACATTTTCCCAATTATACTAACGGAACATTTCGCCATTCTTTACTTGTACAGAGCTGTACTCCTTATTTTCGCAAATACATCTCACAAATACACCCTTATTTGGCCCTAGTAAATTAAATCAGGATTTATGTACTGAATAATATTGAAGAGAAGGATAGAAAGCTTTCTTTACAAGAAACTTCATCTTAATGGTATACCGCAAAGACTTGTGGGTTATGCATCAGTTATTTCCTTTCTTCTCAAATCCACTTAGAAAAAAAAAATCAAAGCAGCATGGCTGCCAAAGAGCACCTCTCTTGTCATGATAATGGTAGAGTCGTCTCGATTTCAGAAAAAAAGACTATTAGATGACAGTAAATGTCCCTAAAGCAATTTCACACGATTAGTTCCTTGATGTGCTTTATAGGCAGATGATCAAATACAGATAAGCCATACCTGCCCTGTCCATGTGTTATTAAATTAAAGAAGCAGACTTTTGATCGTGAATAATGAAAACTTTGAAACACTGGTTCAAATGTTTAATGGTTATAACAGTTACACAAATTAAGCTGATTAATATTAAAATTAATACAAAAGAGAGATCTGAGAGGCCAAAAAATTCAGCAAATTTATTTAAAAAGACGGAGATGGGCAGACAGACACACAGACAGACAGGCAACGAAGGACATGCAAATATGCGTTTGCATAAGGAGGTTGAAGAGTAAAAAAAAAAAATACAACCCCGGCAAGGCCATATAAGGACAGCGACATTAATTGTATGTCGAGCTGTAAATGCAAAATTACCAATGGTTCTGTTCATTTCCTAATGGCATCGTTTCGGACTCTGTCCAAGGTGAAGTGAAATTGCAATTACGTCTCTATTCATTTTAACTGACATGAAGTGTGTGTGTGTATCCTAGAAACGCCCAAGACCGCATGGAGTCTTATTCATGTACACGTCAACAGACGCAACAAGCGATATCAGGACGAGGTTATGATTACAATAGATATGTACCCATGTACCACAGTCCATGATCTTCGGTGACGGAGGGTGGCTGTCAGGTCTTTCACTCCGCAAACAACAGCAGCCAGAAATCCAGCTAAGCACAAGCGATTGGTGGTCGCCTCATCGAAGATCAGTCCAGCAACGTTGGCAGTCGTTGCAACCAATGTCCAAGCAATACTTTCAATCTCAATGGATAATTGGTTGATCAGGGACGGCGATGCTGGTATCTAGCCAGGGCTCGCCGCTTCAGTAAACCCAGAGCTATCACCATTCTTCATCACATAGGTGTTACTGATAATCGCACTGACACGGAGAACATCTCCTGAGAGAGCCGAAGGCGATAGCGATGGAAGCCGTGGCGGGAACACTGGCGTGCTTCTTTGAAGAGGCTACTCGGTCAGGCACACACAAGATTTAAATCCGTCGGCTATCAGAAGGCGAGCTCAGGCGGCTGTGCTTCAGACCAGGATTTGTGACCTTAAGCTGCCTGTCGAGGGCGTCATCAAACCACCTTGTTACAATCCTCCAGTCAACTGAGAGATCTGCGACTGTCAATCGCCTAAGCCAATCACTCCGCGAAAACTCACGGTGTGAAAAAGAATTGTTCATAGTCGGGCAATGCATAGCTCTAGTTGGCTTGATTGGTGGTCGACCTCGTGAACAGTGAACGTCAAAAGCCAAAGGTTACAAATTAATGTCTGCCTTCAAACCGCTTGCGAAGATGGTCATGCAATTTTATACACTGATCTCTTCAAAGCATGACTGATTGTAGTCTCAATAATCTACGTTTTCTAAACAAACATCAGTCATATTGAATTCTGAATACAGTTTAACAGGCTAACATTTCATCTCGACCTCCACACTCTTAAAAACGTTTGCAATAGGTAATAAAACATTACCACAAAATTCTTTACGTATGCAAATTAATTACAGCCAATCTTCATTTATAGGATCCGAGAGATAAGCAGGAAAAGCAATCACAAAAAACAATAAAAAATAGTTTTACTAAAACCGCTGGTATACAATAATCATTTATTTATTTATTGAGTTGTCATGAAACTTTCACCGACGGTCAGTTTTATGCGTGAAGGAAAGAGGTAAACAAACGGAATTCGGGAAAGTCGCTGATAATGAAGAACATACCGGGTTTTAAGTTCAGATATGCACATCATATTGTTGGAATACTATATGACTGGTATTCAACGATCGACTGAATAATCGGCCACAAGGGTGTAGTTCACCATTTATTATAACTAAATCCCCATGAACATTGAAAGCGGGGACATCTTCAAATGAAATAGAGCTTAACACTGGTTAAGTTTTAATGTAGAGGTTTTGTATGAGGTGCTGGTATAAACGTGGTACTTGTCATACAGAACTGTTATCATAGGTGTTTTCACGTGCTTAATAATGGTGGACCGTACTGTCCTTAATGTTGGCACGATGTCGTTGTTGACGAGTTGTTTGAGAGACGCCGGTTACTGTGTTTGTCATTACATAGCTTATTAAAGATGGTCGTGGCAGTTGGAGTACTTCCAAATCCGTGATGACGACTAGCAACAGCTACAATCTGTCTCCATAAACAGCTTTAAAGGAACGGAAGAACAGGTTTAAATATACCTCCAACACAAACTAAAGGTGTTTACAATATTAAACTCACATGATGCGTGAGATAATGATAAGCTTTAGTTCTTGAAAAGATACGAGAGAAGCTAATGTGTGAGCGTGTATTCTCTGATAAATCGGCGATCTCAGTGCTTCAGGCAAATAATATTTTGTGTGGGCGCACGTGCTCAAAACAGGAAACACTCGACACTCTATCATGCAGAAGACTGGAAAGTGAAGCAATCTGATCGGCCAGATTAGATATACTGAGACAGGGCGATCTACATAAGTCTGTTCAATATACATAAAGCTAGGATACACCAGATCGTGGACAGAGAATTTATATATCGCCAGCTCTCACTGCTCGAAGGGCCTTGGTAACAATACACAGCCAACACCGTTCTTGTGGCCGTTTGTGCAGCCTAATGTTCGCTGAAGACCAATTCTTTCCCACCTTTATGGTTAGTAATGGTGACGATAATAGTAACCGCAAGTTTCTGTCAATGCTTTTTTGACCAGATAATAATAAAGCTTTCCAAGTGACAGCAAAGTCTCGCATATTTCCACACGTAGGTGTCTCATTCCTGGACCCCAGGACGGCAAATGGGTTTTCGCTTTTACCAGTTGACACACTTCTGTCCTGGGTCTGGCTATCTTGGGTATAGCCACCGTCACTCTTTATTGCTGCTTTAACGCTACGAATAATGAGAATGGAGAGCTTTCTAAAACGCAAGAGAGAGTAGGCGATTAATAATAGATAGCACTAGAGTACTTGACGCAGGCTCTCTCTCATCCCAAGAAGTACACATAGAAAAGAATTTTAAGATGATCTATACACACCGTCAATTGCCTTTGTGAACTACATTCATGAAATGTTTATTTGTGGCTTCCAGCAAGATCATGTACTTTTTTCACTCCATCCTGTATGCCATCATTTCCATACTAACCCGGGGCGTTTTTCCTCCGGCTTCTTCGTATTAAAACGTCTATGAATGGATATAATGTCGGACACTATGGCTGGGTAGATTTGTTCGTTGTTGGCCCCGAACTTAAAAACACAAATGGGTTTGTGTCTGGAACGACCCAAGGGAACTGCTACTGCTTTCCAAAACTACCAAACATCATGATTGCTACATGCTCTTGTTCCTGAAGACTACCAGTGTTAAATACTTTTTCTTTGTCAACAGTCTTAGCCAGTTAACAAGAAAATCGCACTTTGAACTAAACAAATGAAATTAGCAGTGACGTTGTACTTTCGCCACAGTACACAAATGAATTATAACCTACAGCACCGTAATTAATTTTAAAAATTGGCTCGAAGCGTTGTGGTCAAGCTTCAGGTTGCTATACCTCACTTGTAGCTTTTCATTAGTAGGCTAATACAATGAAAGACGTGCAGCATAAACAGTAAAGCCAGAGAAGCGACGACAGTGTGATAGCTGGCAAATTGTAACACGTAACCGGTGAAATACGGCCTCTTGTTTTATTCTGTCTGTTTGGCAAAACTAGGTAAAAGAAAATGCAGTCATGTTCACTGCAAATTATTAGACGTCACTGGTCAAGCTAGTGATGTGTTTTAGTAGCATGTCACGAAAACAATTTATTTTCTCACGAGTAGACGCAAATACGTCGCATTTCAAAAACACACCTGGGGGTAAGATCACACATAAACGAAACGAGCTGATACACTGGTATAAGCGTAAGTTGTGCGACATACCAGGTGAGATCACCACGAGGATTTTTACGATTAGATGACACGGACACTGTCTTGTACAGGAACAATTTTAAATACGACTGGATGAATCAGGTTTCTTCATCGACCAGACCACATTGTTTTCTGAATCAGTGATATACTACATGAGTATGCTCCTGTCGTGGAAATGTTAAATATTGTGACATACGTGGAAACTATCTTAAATTAAGCAATATTCCTTCTTTCACAAACCTTCAACTGAGATTGAAGTAAATTGATTGACATTTTTACCAATGGAGTGTTGATCGGTTTTTATGCTTATGTTACAGTATCTTGAGTAGAGTAAAGTTGATGCACAGAAAGAAGTTCGGTCTCACACTGTAGACTGGCATAAGTCAGTAATGTTTATGGTGATCAGCACTCCCTCGGGAGGTAGATATGTATATTCTATGCGTATGTGTCTGGTGTTTTGTGTAATACAGCAGATGTTCTCCTGAGAATCACTTGGCGTCATAATTTGTCCAGAGGGAATATCTTTATAGCTAAACCAGACATTATGCAAACATCTGCGCTTGGAAACCTTGTCAGGATACAGAAACACTTCAAAGACGCTCTTCCTGTAATCTAGACAACCAGGTGGATAGAGAAGGTATTGATTGTTCAGTTTAAATAAATGATGTGCAAACGATGACATAAGACACAGACAAATCTAGCTTTCAGGGATTCAAAGTAAGGCGACCGGCCCCTATAGCACAGTTGATAGAGCTTCCGCTTCAGAAGCAGTAGATCCAGGGATCAAGCCTGGGTGGAGTCATACTTTAGACTTTAAAAGAGGAAGCTGGATCTTCCTCGCTTAGCGTTCAGCATGAAGAGGATAGAGCAACGATTAGTTGACCCGTATCAGTATAATGGTTCGGACGGGGAAATCCGTCCTACAACAAGGAGGCACGTTATATGCACTCTACGGATTCCTTCCTCGTCATATGACTGAAAAATTGTTATGTACGACCTTAAACGCCAAGCAGTAACTTACTCAAAGTAAGGCGAGCATGTATATAGATATGTATGTACATAATGGACAGGACGCATAACGGACAGAACAGGAACGTGGGTTAAAACTCAATGTTTCTTGACATGTTTGATTGTTTGTTGTTATATCAGGAATGTGACGATTTCTAGATAGAAGAAAACAAAGACGTCATGCTTATCTTCTATCTCACTGAAACGCCTTGTAGATGTCAAGACAGAGCATAGACAGATGACAAGCACGGTATATTTATTTGGTCTTTTTTCCCAAGAGAATAAAGCGACACGTTCCTTTCGTATTTCTTCGATTTTAGTTAAGTTCCGGCATCATATACACATTAACCTAACTGTAAGCTAGTCTTTTAATTGTAATGATCGAAAGAGTACATATCATACAATGTGCAGACAATAACACTAGCAGACTAGATGTGATATAGTCTGTTTGTTTCAGAGTCGCCTATATTCAACTGTCTGCAAAATCAGTCACACTCGCTACCAAAATTGCCTATAGTTAATGACATCTAACAACACAAGCTCTACACATGAATATGTTGGAAGTTCATATTCTTGCAAAGAAAATGAAATTAGAACACTTTTTCTAATTCATAATGTTAAACTCCAATAGCTTAATTTTGACACCAAAAACTCACTGCCTCGGGTGACGTCATAATTATTTAAAAAACAGTAGAATGCTGGGGAATGGACATGGAGAGTAATTTGTTTCGTAATACGTGCACCAACATGCTGTAAGAGCAAACTCTGCGCAGTAACACATCCTACTCTACACTCTCAACGAATAGACTACATTGTTTTTTTTATAACAAAATGTCCTAACATCCAGCTTTAAAACCATACTGCCGTGAGATCATATACTACAACAGATAAAATTATATTCTTTTATTAAGGTTATATTATACTAAAACGTATAAACTATATCAAATATGACCGAGGCAGAAACAGGGTTTATAGTAAGATCGATAGCAGTTTAGGAAACTGGTGTCGCCCTCTGTCAAAACATGTTGAACTCCGCCCAATGTCCAGCATCCCACTTATGATAATTATGACGTCACTCGAGGCAATAGGTTCTTGCCGTTGAAAGGGGGCTTATGGACTTTAACATTATGAATTAGAAAAAGTGTTCTAACTTTATTTTCCATAATAATGTAAACTTCACACATATCAATGTGTAGATCTTATGTTGCTACGTGTCACTGACTAAGGCAATTTTGGTAGCGAGTATAACTGGCTTTACAGACAGCTGAAAACAGGGAACTCTCTAAAAGAAATAGACAATAGGAACATCGATACATGTAAACTGACTTAGTGTTAAAATGAGTTGTCCGTGGGGATTACACGCCCTTTACCAATGACTGCTTGTTTAAAAGACACGGTTCCTGTGGGCTTAGCTAGGTTTCCTCTATCTACTAACACAATCCCTTTCACACAATTGCAAATATATAATGATTTATTTCTATCAAAGAAACCATTGGCATCAGTGACATACTTTTAGAACTTAATCAGGTAACAAGAAAAATAAAATACGCAAATAGCATATAAAATAATAAAAATAAAATAAACTTACCTTTCACACGCTCGTAATATCCAACTGGCTATTATCCACAAAGATAGCATGAACACGAGCAATACAGTTCCCGGGCATATGGTCATTAATGTTTTCAGTACGAACCGTGTGTCGAAGTTTATACGGTTCAAAGCGCCTATACTCCGAGATGAGGCGTCGGTGAAGAGCCGACTGTGTAACAACATCACCCTGCATATTAGATACAAACGAAGGAACATTGGCAAAGACAAGAGGATGTCCACCGGCACTTTTTGGCTTGTCACAATGCCATCGTCCGCGTGAGTCGTGGTCCATATGAAGTAGAAGTCCCCCGGAATCGGGTGAACAGCACAGGCTAGGAATTCAAGGAACATTTGCACGCTTCGTCTCCAGGAAATTGCAATTCGCCAATCTTCTACACAGTTGTCTACCGCAAACAGCTGTAAACAGAAAACGGTAAAAGATAAATTGAAGGTGGGAATATCAAAAACGGAAGGCGTTAGCCGTAGGAACAAAATTCCATGATAGACACCCAGGAATGGAAAGACTGTCTACCGACAAAGGCTGACTATTTACGGAGCCAACAAACATAAAAGATTCTCAGAACCTAGTTCGTAATGTGAACAGTATGTTTAAGTAGCCAGATCTGCCTTTAT